>NW_019948771.1:25396-35910 GCF_002910315.2 Salvelinus sp. IW2-2015
GTAATACCCTGTATATAGCCTCCACATTGACTCTGTACCGTAATACCCTGTATATAGCTTCCACATTGACTCTGTACCGGTACCCCTGTATATAGCCTCCACATTGACTCTGTACCGTAACACCTGTTTATAGCCTCCACATTGACTCTGTACCGTAATACCCTGTATATAGCATCCACATTGACTCTGTACCGTACACCCCTGTATATAGCCTCCACGTTGAATCTGTACCGTAATACCCGTATATAGCTTCCACACTGACTGTACCGGTACACCACATGTATAGCCTCCACTTGACTCTGTACCGTAATACCCTGTATATAGCCTCCACATTGACTCTGTACCGGTACCCCCTGTAATAGCCTCCACATTGACTCTGTACCGGTACACCCTGTATATAGCCTCCACATTGACTCTGTACCGTAACACCCTGTATATAGCTTCCACATTGAATCTGTACCGTAACCACCTGTATATAGCCTCCACATTGACTCTGTACCGGTACACCCCTGTATATTGAATCTGTACCGTAATACCTGTATATAGCCTCCACATTGACTATGTACCGGTACACCCTGTATATAGCCTCCACATTGACTCTGTACCGTAATACCCTGTATATAGCCTCCACATTGACTCTGTACCGTAATACCCTGTATATAGCTTCCACATTGACTCTGTACCGGACCCCCTGTATATAGCCTCCACATTGACTCTGTACCGTAACACCCTGTATATAGCCTCCACATTGACTCTGTACCGTAATACCCTGTATAGAGCATCCACATTGACTCTGTACCGTAACACCCTGTATATAGCCTCCACATTGAATCTGTACGTAATACCCTGTAAATAGCTTCCACACTGACTGTACCGGTACACCATGTATATAGCCTCCACATTGACTCTGTACCGTAATACCCTGTATATAGCCTCCACATTGACTCTGTACCGGTACCCCCTGTATATAGCCTCCACATTGACTCTGTACCGGTACCCCCTGTATATAGCCTCCACATTGACTCTGTACCGTAACACCCTGTATGTAGCCTCCACATTGACTCTCTACCGTAACACCCTGTATATAGCTTCCACATTGAATCTGTACCGTAACACCCTGTATATAGCCTCCACATTGACTCTGTACCGGTACACCCTGTATATAGTACCCCCTGTATATAGCCTCCACATTGACTCTGTACCGGTACACCCTGTATATAGCCTCCACATTGACTCTGTACCGTAACACCCTGTATGTAGCCTCCACATTGCCTCTCTACCGTAAACCCTGTATATAGCTTCCACATTGAATCTGTACCGTAACACCCTGTATATAGCCGCCACATTGACTCTGTACCGGTACATCCCTGTATATAGCCTCCACATTGACTCTGTACCGTAATACCCTGTATATAGCCTCCACATTGACCTGTACCGTAATACCCTGTATATAGCCTCCACATTGACTCTGTACCGTAATACCCTGTTATAGCCTCCACATTGACTCTGTACCGTAAACACCTGTATATAGCCTCCACATTGACTCTGTACCGTAACACCCTGTATATAGCCTCCACATTGAATCTGTACCGTAATACCCTGTTATTAGCCTCCCACATTGACTCTGTACCGTAACACCCTGTATATAGCCTCCACATTTCTCTGTAGTACCCGTAACACCCTGTATATAGCCTGCACATTGACTCTGTACCGGTACCCCATGTATATAGCTTCCACATTGACTCTGTACCGTAACACCCTGTATATAGCCTCCACATTGACTCTGTACCGTAATACCCTGTATATAGCCCCACTATTGTTATTTACTGCTGCTCTTTAATTATTTGTTTTCCTTAACTCTTACTTTTTTAGGTATTTTTTTAAAACTTCATTGTTGGTTAAGGGTTGTAAGTAAGCATTTCACTGTAAGGTCTACACCTGTTGTATTCGGCGCGTGACAAATACAATTTGATTTGAAGTCTAACAAGACAGTCCCCACAATCTTTTTATCATCAATTTTTCTCAGCCAATCATCAGTCATTTGTGTAAGTGCTGTGCTTGTTGATTGTCCTTCTCTGGAAGCGTGCTGAAAGTCTGTTGTCAATTTGTTTACTGTGAAATAGCATTGTATCTGGTCAAACACCATTTTTCCCCAGAAGTTTACGAAGGATTGGTAACAGGCTGATTGGTCAGCTATTTGAGCCAGTAAAGGGGGCTTTTTCTATTCTTAGGTAGCAGAATGACTTCAGCTTCCCTCCAGGCCTGAGGGCACACACTCTCTAGTAGGTTTAAATTGAAGATGTGGCAAATAGGAGTGGCAATATCGTCTGCTATTATCCTCAGTAATTTTCCATCCAAGTTGTCAGACCCTGGTGGCTTGTCATTGCTGATAGACAATACCTCTTCCACTCTCACTTTACGGAATTCAAAGTAATTTGGTCAGATATACTTGGATGTGTAGTGTCAGCGTTTGTTGCTGACATGTCATCCCTAAGTTTGCTTATCTTGCCAATGAAAAAGTCATGAAAGTAGTTGGTAATATCAGTGGTCTTTGTGATGAATGAGCTATCTGATTCAATGAGCCATCTGATTCAATGAGCCATCTGATTCAATGAGCCGTCTGATTCAATGAGCCATCTGATTCAATGAATGATGGAGCTGAGTTGGCTTTTTTCCCAAAATGTAATTTAAGAAAAAGCTTTTTACTATCAGTCTTTGTTTCATACTATAGTTTATTTTTATTCAGTTTTGTCACATGATTTCTTAATTTGCAGTATGTTTGCCAATCAGTTGGGCAGCCAGACTTATTTGCCATACCTTTTGCCTCATCCCTCTCAACCATTCCATTTTTCAATTCCTCATCAATCCAAGGAGATTTAACAGTTTTAATAGTCATTTTCTAATGGGTGCATACTTATTAGTAACTGGAATAAGTAGTTTCATAAATGTGTCAAGTGCAGCGTCTGGTTGCTCCTCATTACACACCACAGACCAGCAAATATTCTATACATCATCAACATATGAATCATTATAAAACTTATTGTACGACCTCTTATACACTATATTAGGCCTAGATATGGCTACTATAGCTAATTTCTGCAGCATTAGTAAAGATGTGATTAATACAGGATTTAATTCCTGTGCTGTTAGTAACGACCCTGGTAGGTTGACTGATAACCTGAACCAGGTTGCAGGCACTGGTTACAGTTTGAAGCTTTTTCTTGAGTGGGCAACTTGATGAAAGCCAGTCAATATTTAAATCACCCAGAAAATATACCTCTCTGTTGATATCACATACGTTATCAAGCATTTCACACATATTATCCAGATACTGACTGTTAGCACTTGGTGGTCTATAGCAGCTCCCCACCAGAATGGGCTTTAGGTGAGGCAGATGAACCTGTAGCCATATTACTTCAACAGTATTTAACATGAGATCGTCTCTAATCTTTACAGGAATGTGGTTCTGAATATAGACCGCAACACATCCCCGTTGGCATTTCTGTCTTTTCGGTAAATGTTATAACCATGTATTGCTACCGCTGTATCATCAAAGGTGTTATCTAAGAGAGTTTCAGAGATAGTCAGAATATGAATGTCGTCTGTTACAAGCATGTTTTCAACTTTTCCTCGTTGCTTGATTGTTTTAATGCTTTACTGGGATACTTATCATAAGTAGACTTACTCATGTTATTTACATTGGAGCTGATAGTGCAGGGTGAGCTACTATTGCACACTGCCTCAGTGCTAACAGTGGTCTTCCTACTAGGACACACCGCCTCAGTGTTAACAGTGGTCTTCCTCCTAGGACACACCACCTCAGTGTTAACAGTGGTCTTCCTCCTAGGACACACCACCTCAGTGTTAACAGTGAGTGGTCTTCCTCCACTAGGACACACCCCTCAGTGGTCTTCCTACCTAGGACACACCGCCTCAGTGTTAACAGTGGTCTTCCTCCTAGGACACACCACCTCAGTGTTAACAGTGGTCTTCCTCTAGGGCACACCACTCAGTGGTCTTCCTACTAGGACACACCCCTCAGTGTTAACAGTGGTCTTCCTACTAGGGCAACACCACTCAGTGGTCTTCCTACTAGGACACACCACCTCAGTGTTAACAGTGGTCTTCCTACTAGGGCACACCACCTCAGTGGTCTTCCCCTCCGTAGGACACACGCCTCAGTGTTAACAGTGGTCTTCCTCGACGGACACACCACCTCAGTGTTAACNATATAAACTTCTCTGTTGATATTACATACATTATCAAGAATTTCACACATATTATCCAGATACTGACTGTTAGCACTTGGTGGTCTATAGCAGCTTCCCACAAATGGGCTTTAGGTGAGCCAGATGAACCGTAACCATATTACTTCAACAGTATTTAACATGATATCTTCTCTAAGCTTTACAGGAATGTGCTTCTTTATATACGACACAACACACCCCGTTGGCATTTCTGTATTTCCTGTAAATGTTATAACCATGTATTGTTACCACTGTATCAAAGGTATTATCTAAGTGAGTTTCAGAGATAGTCAGAATATGAACGTCATCTGTTACAAGCAAGTTATTGACTTCATGGACCTTGTTTTGTCAGGTTGCATATGTTAATATGAACCGTTTTAGATCTTTTCTGGGTTGCTTGATTAAAAACAATGCTTTACTGGAAGCTTTTCAGAAGTAGACTTGATAGTGCAGGGTGAACTGCACAAAGTGGTCTTCCTACTAGGGCACACCGCCACAGTGTTAACAGTGTAACTCTGGTTCATAGGCACATGATTACTGCATCCATAGCTGTAGGATTAACTAAGGTATTCAGGGCAACTAGGGGACATAAATTAAGTTACTTACATTGGTCTGCCAATGCCGCTAGGATAATGTACATTTAATGCAGCATTATGATAACTAATTGTCTCAATGGTAGGGATTAGCTCAGCTGGTTTCTGGGGGATTTTAAATATTGACAGGCTCTCATCAAGCTGCCCACTCAAGAAAAATGCAAACTGTAACCCCTGCCTGCAACCTGGTTCAGGTTGTAAGTCAAACTACCAAGGTAGTTACAAACAGCACAGGAATTAAATCATCAACATGTATTGATCACATCTTCACTAATGCTGCAGGCAGAAATTTGCTTTAAAGCAGTATCCAAATCCATAGTATGTAGTGATCATAATAT
The DNA here is from genome assembly GCF_002910315.2 of Salvelinus sp. IW2-2015. Classification (NCBI taxonomy): domain Eukaryota; kingdom Metazoa; phylum Chordata; class Actinopteri; order Salmoniformes; family Salmonidae; genus Salvelinus; species Salvelinus sp. IW2-2015. Next base: position 30,575 of record NW_019948771.1, read on the forward strand.
TGTAGCCATATCTAGGAAAACCAAAGTTCCAAAGGCTGGGCCTAATATAGTGTATAAGAGGTCATACAATAAGTTTTGTAGTGATTCATATGTTGATGTAAATAATATTTGCTGGTCTATGGTGTGTAATGAGGAGCAACCAGAAGCTGCACTTGACACATTTATTAAATTGCTTATTCCAGTTACTAATAAGCACGCACTCAAAACTGTTTGGGCGCATGAACCGCTAGCCGGACACCTACGAAAACATCCGGTGAAATTGCAGAGCGCGAAATTCAAAATACAAAAATCGTAATATTAAACATTCATAGAAATACAAGTGTCATACATCATTTAAAAGCTTAACTTCTTGTTAATCCAACCGGGTTGTCAGATTTCAAAAAGGCTGTACAGTGAAAGCATACCATGTGATTATCTGAGGACAGTGCCCCACATCAAAATACTTTCTCAAACAGCACAGGCGTTACAAAATCACAAATAGCGATTAAATAAATCACTTACCTTTGAAGATCTTCCTCTGATTGCAATCCCAAGGGTCCCAGCTACACAATGAATGGTCGTTTAGTTCAATAAAGTTCTTCTTTATATTCAAAGATTCTGTTTAGTTGGTGTCAATGATCTCAGTAATCCACTCGTTCAACGTGCATACAAACGAATCCATAAAGTTACCAGTAAAGTTCGTCCAAACAAGTCAAACGATGTTTCTAATTAATCYTCAGGTACTCTAATATCTAAATAAACAATAATATTTAAGACGGAGATGTTCAATAGGGAAGATAAATAAATAACGAAGAGCACGCACCTCATTCACGCGCCAACAAAACTACTTTTCTAATGAGAGACACCTTGTAGTTTTTCCAACTACTTGCTAATTTGTCAAAAAACAAGCCTGAAACCATTTCTAAAGACTGTTGACATCTAGTGGAGGCCATAGGCTGCAATCTGGCCTATTCTTATTATTTGTTTTCCCATAGCATAAACTGAATGGCCTCCGTGACTAAAAAAAAAACCATTTGACGATTGGATTTTCCTCGGGTTTTCCCATCACCATACATGTTCTTCTCTAGCTCACACATTTAATTAAAAGTTATAGGAAACAGATTTCTCATCCAATGCTACCAAGTATATGCAATACTCCATAGCTTCCTGCTGAGTCACCCCAGCAGTTACTTTTGCACATCAGTCACCGAAATTCGACAAAAACATAAACAGTCTCCAAACAGTTAATAAAGCATGTGTGGGCGCTTATGCAAAACAAACACATCAGTTCACCCACTTGAAACGATAGAGAAGAGTCTACCATCTGCATCATTTGCATCTGTACTGATATTAGCCACCTAACTTTGCGTCCACTGTTATCATAGAACACCCTTACATAAAAAACACAAAGTATCAGAATGAAGTCTTTACAAACAAACAAAGCCTAAATCTACTATTATTTTTTATTTTTATTTCACCTTTATATTAACAGTACTATAGAACAATTTCACCATTTGAGCAACTGCGACCTGGCCAAGATTAAAAGCATAAGGCAGTTGAACAGATACAACCACAGAGTTACACATGGAGTACACACATAAACAAGCAAAACATTTATTAGAGAGAAAAAAGACGTCTATAACAAAGTGTGCAACAAGGCATAGTAGCAATAAATCGAATTAATTAACAATTAGCAAATAACACTGGCAGTGTAAATTCATCAGATGATCAAGTCAAGAAGAATACTGTGTGCATAAAAGAGTCAGAGAAAGTATGAATAGTAATAAACAGTATGGGGTAGTAGTAAATTGGGGTAGTTTACAGATTGAGCTTATGTACAGCGCAGCGATTCGGTTAGCTGCTCGGATAGCAGATTTTTAAATGGTTGAGGAGATAAAAAGTCTTCCAACTTCAAGGGGGGGTAGAATTTTTGCATTCTTCCATCGGCAGGTCTCAGAAACTGAAGAAGCGCGTCCAAATGAGTTTACTTTAGGATTCGATCAGTAGATACACCTGCTGGACGGCCGTGCTGCGGGTGTGTGTTAGCCATCGTGACCAGAACTATGATAAGGCGGCACTTTACCTAGCATTAGCTTTCTTGTAGATAGCTCTGACCTCAGCGATGGTCTGACGCCTACGAACATGTACGAGGGCCAGCCCGACTAGGCATACAGTCGCAGTGGTGGTCGTATAAGGTGCTTATAACAAAACAATGCCTGTAGATTAAACTGCATCCAGTTGACTGAGTAGAGTTTGGAATATTCTGTAGATGACATGCCGAAGTCGACTGTATCGGGGTATGATATCAGCTTTACTAGGTTAATTGCGGTCTGAGTGAAGGGGCTTTGTTCGGAATGAAATCCATTCTATTATTTGATTGTGAATGTTTGATATGAGTCTGAAGAAGTTTTGCAGTCTAGCCAGACCACTATACTTATAGAGGCCACATATCTCTAGTCGACCGTCCAGGTTGATCTAGTACGGCGTGGGTGCAGCAGCGACGGTTGAAAAAGATCATATGTAACAAACATCGCTTTCTATAATTACCCATCTTACCCAAGCCCTGAGAGATGCGTGTTACATTTTCTTGTTCAACAAAGCATTAAACATACATTTGTAATGCTCTATAAAGTGGCCTAATATCCTTTCAACAACTGCGTCATCTCATTTTCATTACCTCAAACTCCATTCTTCAGATGAGTTAACCACAGTTTTTTACAGTTCTCATCTAATGGCTGTTGGACTTTACCATTTCATAGAGACGTCACCTTACTTGCCTCATTCATTACTTTCTCTCATTTAACTTCTAACCTGGTACGTCATCCCGGATCGGACACCCTCATCAGTAAACAACTGACAAGATAGCCTAGCATAGCGCCACATAGTCAAATACAGCCATCTAAATATCATGAAATCACCAAGTCCAAGAACCAGATGAAAAGACACATCTTGTAATCCAGCCATCATTTCTGATTTTTAAAATGTTACAGGGAAGACACAATGTATTTCTATAGCTAACCACGATAGCAAATATGATCCCAACTTTTGTTTTGTTCCACATATTTTGTACCTGCATAGGGGTCTAGACGATCCAACAAGATTCGACCAAATAAAGATATAAAGTCATAACCAAGAAAAAACCTCTATCAGATGACAGTCTTTTAATAATCAGCATTCTTATTGTATAGCTATATTGTTAGACAAATTTCATTATTTGCAGGCTATAGACTCATAGTTTTACGAGTTGCACCAGCCTTACATGTTCATCACCAAAACAGCTAGAATTAAACTACAAGAAACCAACATAAATACCTAAAATACTCATCATAAAAACTTATGAAAAAACACTGTGCTACAGCAAATGACAAGACAAACATCTGTGATCCAGCCACAATTTCAGATTTAAGTTTTACAACGAAAACACAATATAGCAATATATTAGCTTCTACAAAGCCTACCCACACAGCCCCATATCATTCACATAACATAGCGATACGACATAAAAACCAAGGCAAGCAAATATTAACTTTTCACTAAGCTTCTCAAACTCCATCAGATGACAGTCCTAAACATCAGATTACACAAAATATATGGTGTGTTCAAAATGTGCAATTGACGCACAAACCGTGTCGGTTTTACCTGTGAATATAGACCAAACTGCAGAAACAAAATGTCGGGAGAAATCTTGGAGAGCACTAAGCTAAGTCAATAAAAACTATCATAACTGACTAAAAATACAGTCGCACAGCAAAATTAAATACACAATTCTTAATAGCAACCACACAGTGTTATATTTTTAAAATTAACGTTACTACACAACAGCTTACTTATACGAGACCGCGCCAAAATTAATCGAATATTCGTCTAATATGCTTGTACAACAATATGGAAGAAACAGCAAAATTTTCCCACTATTGATGACTCTCCATCAGAATCTTTTACAAGCTTATCCTTTCCAGATAATCTTGTCGCGTTGTAGTTAGAATGTCTCTTCATCTGCTGAATTAGCTAACTAGCTACCATAGGGCACATACAGTGGAGCCAAGTAATGCTATACACTGACCATTCCGGCATTTTTCCTAACCTTACAAAGCATTAAGTCGGTATTTCTATCATGGTACACTTCAACTATCTGAAACGGAAACTCTAAAAGAACAAAAATCCAGGAAAATCACAATTGTATGATTTTAAGTAATTAATTGCATTTATATTAGCATGACAAGTATTTGATACCTCAGAAAAGCAAATCTTAATATTTGGTACAGAAACCTTGTTTGCAATCTACAAGATCATACTCCCTGTATTCTTGACCAGTTGCACCACACTGCACAGGATTTTGGCCCACTCCTCCATACAGATCTCTCCAGATTCCTTCAGGTTATCGGGGACTGTCCTGTCGCAATACGGACTTTCAGCCCCTCCAAAGAATTTCTATTGGTACACGTCTGAGACCTGCTAGCCACCCCAGACTTGAGATTGCTTCTTACGGCGCCACTCCTTAGATCCTGGCTGTGTTTCGGGTCTGTCATGGCTGAAAGACCCACCACGACCCATCCTCTCAATCTCCTTACTCTGAGAAGGAGTGCTGTCAGACTCGCGACTACATGGGCCCATCCATCCTCCCCTCACATCGGCAGTCTCCGGCCCCTTTACAGAAAACATTCCAAAGAATATGTTTCCACATCCATCGCTTCCGTGTGGTTCTTGGGTTTACTCATCCTTCTATCCTCACAACACGCAGTGGAGTTATAGAGCAAAAAACTCGATTTTGTCTCATCAACCACATCGACTTCTCCCATTCCTCCTCTGGATCATTCCAGTGATGGTCATTGGCAAACTTCAGAGGGCCGCAACAGCGCTGGCGTTGAAGCACAGGACCTCGTGCGCGCAGACATTTTAATCCAGACGCTAGTTGTTACTAATTGGTTTTCTGAGACTTTCCCAGCACTCTTCCCAGTCATTGACCAGTCTCTGCCGTTAGTTCTGGCTATCCCGTCACATTCCTCCATAATCATTATGCCCCAACGAGTGTAAATCTTGCATGGTAGCCCCAGACCTGAGGTGATTGACCTCATCTGAACTTCTTCCATTTTTTCAATAATTGCGCCTAACAGTCTGTTGCCTTCTCATCAAGCTGCTGCTATTCCTGTAGCCATCCCAGCCTTGTACAGTCTACAATTTATCCCGATTTCTTACACAGCTCTCTGTCTTCATTGTGAGAGGTCTGAGTCTTTTGATTGAGTGTTGACATGTCTTTATACAGTAACGATATCAAAACAGGCTGCATTAATACAGTGTAATGAGTCTCAGAACAGAGGCTTCTTAAAGAAAACTAACAGTCTGTGAGAGCCGGAATT
>NW_019948771.1:45372-51375 GCF_002910315.2 Salvelinus sp. IW2-2015
TTTTCTGATTTTCGTGACCAAGTTACCTGACGCTAGGTGTTCTTATTGTTTTGTCGAGCGATCGATAAATTTACACAAATGCAAGTATTGCTTGCGCTGTAAAGCATAATTTCAAAATCTGAGACGACAGATGGATTAACAAAAGGCTAAGCTGTGTTTTGCAATATTGCACTTGTGATTTCATGAAATTATATTTTATTATATACCGTTCGCGCTAGGCTAGGCTATGCTAGTCAGCGTTTCTGATGACAATTATCCCGGATCCGGGATGGGTGGTTCAGAAAGGTTTGCAACCGCTGTGTCAGATTTAAAAAAGCTTTACGGCAAAAGCACAATATTCAATAATCTGAGAACAGCGTTCAGCCACAAAAGGAAGCCAAATTGTGGAGTCAACAAAACTCATAAATAGCATTATAAATCTTCACTTACCTTTGCTGATCTTCGTCGGAATGCACTCCCAGGACTCCAACTTCCACAAGAAATGTTCGCTTTGTTCGGTAATCATTTATGTCCAAATAGCTATTTTTGTTAGCGTGTTTAGTTCACTATTCCAAAGGCATAGTGAACGCGAGCGCAAAATCCAGACGAAAAGTCAAAAGAGTTCCATTACAGTTTGTAGAAACATGTCAAACGATGTTTACAATCAAACCTTAGGGTCTTTTTATAATAAATCTTCAATAATATTCCAACCGGACAATAGCGTATTCATTACAGAGGAAAAAGAAGGAACGGCGCGCCCACGTGACCGCGCAGTAAACAACGCATTGGCCTCAGCCTAGTCCACTTGTTGAAACAGCTCTTATTCGACCCCCTTCCACAATAGAAGCCTCAAACAACTTTCTAAAGACTGTTGACATCTGCTGGAAGCCTTGGGAAGTGCAATCGGTCCCTATTATATCACAAGAAAGGATAAGGTATTCAATACTTCATGAATTACTTAATACCTTGATCCCCAGACTCTCTGCGTGAGGAGCCGCAGGTCGCTTCTGCCATATGAGTCGTACACCCTCACTCACGACTCTATAACAGAGGTGGAACGAATAGTGAGGGAGCATTCCAAAGTACGACTTATTAGGCCTACATTGATAGGCGTCTTGTCTGGAGGTTAACAAGCGCTGGGCACCAGTAGTCTATTGTCAAGCACTCATATAAGCCCTACCCATCCCCAAAGAAGAACCGGGCACTAAAAGTCTACATCTACATAAAATAGGAATAAGAATGAAATGGTAAACCCAAAAGGGTGTGCTGCACAGTGGAGTAAGAAAGGCTCATTCCCAGCCTGATGGCCCAACAATTACAAACCTCACCGACTAATGAAAAAGAAATGGGTAAAGACGCCCCAGGGCGTCAACAACATAAAAGTGAGATTATCAGTTACCCCAGAAAAGATGAACAAATGGTGGGTAACTCAAATATACGATAGAGAAAAAAACCATCCCAGGGAAAAAATGTAAAAATATACCAAATGATGATAATGAATATAACAGGAATTAAATCACATTATGCCAGATAAAAAAATATGGAATCCAATTCCGAATAACAGACCAACTTTTGATTTGATAGCACACCACAAAAACGGAGGATGGACAGAGGGGGAAAAGGGAAAGAATGATAAGATACTTGGCTCATCCGACAATGTCAATCTTATTAACACAGATAATTAAAGTGGTGTGAATGGAACTTGGCATTAGAAATTTAGAAAAATATACATCAAAATAACTTGACGGTGTGCGCCTAACAACAAGGTGCAAAATAAATGGGATTAGAGCCGAGTAACCTGAATTCCATGACAATTATGGTAAACTGGCCAAAAACCACCCGGAAGTCGCTCTATGGAAACCCTCATGCTGTTCGAGGGACAAGTGTACAATTACGGAGGCATTCTGCCGAGCAGGTATTAATGGAGCACATGGAAAGCTCACGATCGGGAAGGTCCCAATAATGTCCCAGGGTAAAATAAAGAAACAAAAACGCTCCCCGAAGAGGAGCCCACAAAGCAGCCAAAGGCACCACGGTAGTGAATACCGAAAGATATTGACAAGTGCGACAAGGAGCGCTGCTCGCTCTGGGAGGGATCCAACTCATAGGATACTAAAATCCGCATCGAAACTGTCGACAGAATATGTACAGCCGTCAAGTGGGAAAAAAAATGGAGTAGCGGAAAGGAAACTTATGAACAAGGCGAAGAGGCAACAACGTGGCTCCGCCAGTGCGTGCATTCCCTGCCTCTGAAACCCACTATCTACGTGAACATGTTTAGTGTAAAAGTGGGACCAGGGTGTGCGAGAAAGCACACAGAGTTATACTAGTGGTTAAGATTAAATACATTAATAGTAACTGAGATATGGAGCCGCAGGATTCACAGTACACAAGAAGAAAAAAACTTATAGGTTCAACCCCACAAGAAACGAACGCCAAATCGGAACACATGCAATACAGCTTCATGCTTGCAAAAGGATCACAGAAACTATAGTCACATCCTTTAACAGGGAACATTAATCATTTTGTAAAAAACTAAGAACCTGAGTCCAATAAAGATCTCTAGGGTGGCTTAGCGCCAGGTGTGGCCAGAGGTTAACCAAGACAGTACATGCCTCCCCTCCCCCCGCTCTGGAGCGGCTCCAGCCGGACGAGAGCCAGTGATGACAGTGTACTCTCGCAAAACCGGATCCAGGAGTCCCGGGCAAGTCACCCAATCCGTGCTCCTCGGGATCCGTTACCCCAGTTCCACCAGGACGCAGGTCCCTCGGACCCGACGAGCCTCCAACAGACGCCGGACCGGTGTCAAGGGCGGAGAGGCAGGTGGGGGTGGAGCGAGCAGGTGGGGGGGAGAGAATGAGTGCCTACCAAGCTTGAGACGGGATGACATGAAAGACGTGACAAGACCGACCCCATGGACTGCGGAACCTGGAAAACGATAAGGTGGATGGGATCGTGAATGCGATCTCAAGGATCTGGATGTGTTCTATGCTAGTCGGGGACGGGTCATCGCGGTCGAGCATGTGTTATGCATCTGCCCAGACGAAGGACTGCCCGTGCAGTGCTGTAGTTGCCCACTTCATAGTATCCCATATAACTGCCTCAGGGTGGAACCCGAGAGAGACTCACTGATGCCGCAACAGGGAACAGAAGGCCTCCAATACCGTGCGACAAACTGGAGCCCATGAACTGAGACAATGTCATAGGAAGCTTGTGTAGTCGAAAGACATGGACAATCATGGAGATTGGGTAAGGTGATTGAAATGGGCTGCATGGAGACACGACATCGCGATACAGGATAGTGGTAAAGCCCTTGAATGGATGTAACCCCTGTGATAAAGTTCTACAGACAGATGAGACCAGGGCCGGTGCCAGGAGCACAGTTACAGCCACCAAACGTGTCTGGATAACATGAAAACAGCCTAATATTCGCCTGCTTAGGGAGTTAAAATGGTCAGAGTTGGGTGGGCTTAAAGCTTAAGATGATCTTATGGATTGCATACGGTCATGTGACCCAGAGATGATTGACACAACACAATGGGCCAAGCAAAACGGAAATTGACACAGATGTCTATTGAAAGGGGCAGTCTGCCGTGAAGCATTCATCCATGTATACGGGAAGAGTCTAGCTACAGTTCAGAATATTATACATTTCTAATTTTGTCAGAAAGTTGTTTCCATTCAAGTTAAAGCATACTGTAGCTAGCTAGCGACGTTAGATGCAGCTCACAGCCAACATCATGTTTTATGATCTCTGTGTGGCAATGTTATCTCAAAATGCATTTCGCATTGCTAGTTATAGCCTAATGTTAGCTAGCTAACTAGCTAACATTAGAACCTATTTGTATCTTTAGCTAGTTACGACAATCGGTGTGTATATTGCTAGTACTATATGGATGGATTACGGTTCATTGTTTAGCTAGCATGTCTAAACAAGACTCGCTTCGCCAGATGATTACAATCAAGTTAAGCCAGGTGTGTGCTGACGATGATTACGACTATCTATTGTATAATAATGCCAAAAGTATTTTATCTGGAATTTGTCTTTCAGCATCAGTAGACACTTCCGACTCTCCTCCACAGTATACAAGGAATGTCTAATGCCTCCCTCAAAAAGAGATCTGGCCAAAGCAAGCACAGGTTACACTGAAGCATGAGGGCTTGCAGCGAGTGGTGAACTTCATCAACACTATGCAGAAGATAGTGTTACCAGGACGCACCACAGGAAAACAAACACTTTGGGTGGAAAGCTGAATGCCATCCCATGTGACAAAGCAGCAGTGTGGCGCTCTACAAGGAATCGATGACAAAACTTGTATGTAAACATAAACACCAAGTTTTGATTATTTAATTGACCTCCACATGATTAAACACTACTTTATTGATCTCAATATTATTCTGTATTTCCAGAGTACGATAGACGGGCAATGTGTTATCATTTTAACTTCCACTTCCAAGATGATGTTTCTGTATGCAGTGCTGCGCTCTGCACATGTTACCTACATACCAGTTTGTGCTCTGGTATTGTGTCTGGCGGACAATGCACAAGCTCCACCACATTCTGGAACTTCACTCCTGATCACAGGCCACACCAAGTTTGACCCCGACTGTTCTTCGACCTCATCAACAGCGCTTCAGAAAGACCATAGTGAACACTTTGTTGAGATTGCTATGGTTGTGAAGGATAGCACTGTGACAGGGTCAACATCCCACAGCGGTTGACTGGAGGATGGTACAGTGCTAGTGGAAAGCTATGGCTGGCACAACACCTGCCTCCGTACTTCAGGCCACTGCAACAGTTCAAGCAGTACCTGTACTTCAGGTGAATATTATTTTCATTGCATTGTATGAAGGTTATTGTTCTTATCCAACTTGGGGGGTGAATTGATGTTGTGCAAGGTTGTAATGTCTTCTCAATTTGGTTATTCCTGTTACAGCTTCGATGCTCTGGAGCCTGGTGTTGTTGTTGCCAAGGAGCGTTCGGTACCTCAGTCAGGACCAGGTTTCAGCTGTGCGTAACGCTTAATCATTCCTCCATGATGGTTTCTTGTCCAAGCACCACATGGACTGGACACAGCTAGACAAACTTATGTTTTGAGAAGATCAGGAATCTTCCAGACGAAGAGGCTATGGACAGTACATGCCCTGCACCAAAGTCAAGGCAGGACAGAAACAGGCTCTCCGAATATAGATTCCCTTGTTCATGCGTGGTTCGGACGGACCAGTAAACAGCACTATCTGCAGTGCCTCTATTCAAATAGTTATAAGTATTTCTTTCACCTCGAATATTCAGAAAATATTTTTATCTGGACACTTTGTTAACCTGAAATTTTTCCTTATTGTAGGCTACTACTTTTACCACGTTTAGTCTTAATCTTAACTTTTAGCACATGAGCTCACATGTGAATCCTTAAAGAGCTGYGTGGGGCTAAGGCTTAAGAGGGTGTGAATAATGCTGAATGGGTGTAGACAAAGAGGCGCTCTCCACTATGTACCAAAACATTCAAAGGCCATTTTCTCAAAAGTGAGTTTACAAGTTTATCAACTTTCAAAGCAGAACTACTTTCCCATTGTTCCTCAAAAAAATGCAGTGTATGATATACCATTTTGTAGCTCTGAGTCTCTACTTTTATCCAAAGTAAAAACTCAATTTCAAATTTTGCTACATACTGTAAGACCGATTTGAGCCTGTTGGTCACATTTTGTCTCTGCTTCATAAATCATTTGATAGGGATTATGCAACATTTAGGGTGTATTCACTTGGAACCACCACATCCAGTAGTTGGAAGCAACACACACACGTTTTAGGTTGTGGTCTGCCATAAAACCCCACTGAAGAAAAAAAACAGGACCTGAATCTGTGCAATTGAAACTCTAGTTTCTGTTGTAAACCCCCCGATAATAAATACATCRCAACCTGTGAACCCATGTAGCCAAGACAGCAAATGGAAGCCTTGTAATTCCACTCGATTGTGAGAAAGGACAGTTTCTCTCAAAACCCACAAATTTGGACAATTTGAACAT
>NW_019948772.1:0-3939 GCF_002910315.2 Salvelinus sp. IW2-2015
GTTTTGTTCGATAATGTGCATTTTATATCCACAAATCTCGTTTACATTGGCGCCATGTTCAGAAATGCCTCCAAAATATCCGGAGAAATTGCAAAGAGCCAGTCAAATAACAGAAATACTCATCATAAACTTTTTGATGAAAGATACATGTTTTACATAGAATTAAAGATACACTTGTTCTTAATGCAACCGCTGTTGTCAGATTTTAAAAAAAAAAATACGTAAAAAGCCACACCATGCAATAATCTGAGACTGCGCTCAGATTTACAACGTTTCTCCGCCATGTTGGAGTCAACAAAAATACGAAATTACAATCATAAATATTCCCTTACCTTTGATCATCTTCATCAGAATGCACTCCAAGGAATCCTAGTTCACAATACATCGTTATTTTGTTCAATAATGTCCATTACTTATGTCAAGTAGCTACTTTTGCTTAGCATGTGTAGTACACGTGTCAAATGCTCGGACAAAAACTTAAAAAAGTTAATTTACAAGTCGATAAACTGGTCAAACTTAGTAGAGAATCAATCTTCAGGATGTTGTTATTCATATATATCCAATAACGTTCCAACCGAGCATTCCTCATGTCTGTAGAAGTTATGGAACGCAAGCGATATCATGAGGAAAGCGCATGACAGAGAACTGGCAATCTGCCAGACCACTGACTCATTCCCTCCCATCCGGCCCCACAACACAGTATACACTTCATCCAAACGTTAACGTTCTACCGACTGTTGACATCTAGTGGAAGGCGTAGGAAGTGCAAACAGATCCATATATTACAGGGAATTGAATAGGCGATGAGTTTAACATCGACCAGCCTCAGAATTCTCACTTCCTGTTTGGATTTTTTCCTCAGGTTTTTGCCTGCCATATGAGTTCTGTTATACTCACAGGCATCATTCAAACAGTTTTAGAAACTTCATAGTGTTTTCTATCCAATAGTAATAATACTATGTATATATTAGCATCTGGGACAGAGTAGGAGGCAGTTTACTATGGGCACGCAATTCATCCAAAAGTGAAAATGCTGCCCCCTATATCAAAGAAGTTAATCTTTAAACCTATGTAAAATATGTTTTGTTTTCTGAATTTTTATAATGAGTATTTCTGTATTTGAATTTGGCGCCCAGCAGTTGACTGGCTGTTGAAGAGGTGGGACGCTAACGTCTCACCTCTTACCCAAGAGAGGTTCAGAACAAATTCTTATTTTACGATGACAGTCTACCGGGAACAGTGGGTTATAACTGCCTTGTTCAAGGGCAGAACGACAGATTATCACCTTGTCAGCTCGGGATTCAATCCAGCAACCTTTCGGTTACTAGTCCAACGCTCTAACCACTCAACTATCTGCAGCAGCACTTTTGATACTTAATAATATTTAAAACCAAATAATTTAGACTCTTKCTCAAGTAGTATTTTACTGGGTGACTTTCACTTTTACTTGAGTAATTTTCTATTAAAGTATCTTTACTTTTACTCAAGTATGACAACTGGGTAGTTTTTCCACCACTGAAATAGAGAGGAAATGCAGAAATGATAAAGTGCTGACATTTGTTTTGATTGAAGTTGAATTGACCAGAATAAACCAATCAGAATGGAGAAAGACTCATTGAAATCCCTTATGTTGCCACCCTAGGATCACTCACTACTCATAAAGCACCCTGGGATCACTCACTACTCATAAAGCACCCTGGGATCAATACTCACTACTCATAAAGCACCCTGGGATCAATACTCACTACTCATAAAGCACCCTGGGATCATCACTACTCATAAAGCACCCTGGGTATCTCACTACTTCATAAAGCACCCTGGGATCAATACTCACTACTCATAAAGCACCTGGGATCACTACTCACTACTCATAAAGCACCCTGGGATCACTACTCACTACTCATAAAGCACCCTGGGATCACTACTCACTATCATAAGTAACCTGGATCACTACTCACTACTCATAAAGCACCCTGGGATCACTCACTACTCAAAAGACCTGGATAACCTAATCCCTGGGATCACTACTCACTACTTAAGCACCCTGGGATCTACTCACTACTCATAAAGCACCCTGGGATCACTACTCATACTCATAAAGCACCCTGGGATACTACTCACTACTCATAAAGCACCCTGGGATCACTACTCACTACTCATAAAGCACCCTGGGATCACTACTCACTACTCATAAAGCCACCCTGGGATCACTACACTAAAGACCTGGATCTACTCATACATAAAGCACCCTGGGATCACTACTCACTACCCATAAAGCACCTGGGATACTACTCACTACTCATAAAGCACCTGGGATCACTCACTACTCATAAAGCCCCTGGGATCACTACATACTCATAAAGCACCCTGGGATCACTCACTACTCATAAAGCAAATGTACAACTTTTACTATAAAAAAAAAACACTGTCAAATGTATTTTTGAAAACGGTGATATAATATTTTGGACATATCGCCAAGTGTGTGTGTGTGTGTGTGTGTGTGTGTGTGTGTGTGTGTGTGTGTGTGTGTGTGTGTGTGTGTGTGTGTGTGTGTGTGTGTGTGTGTGTGTGTTTGTGTTGTGTGTGTGTGTGTGTGTGTGTGTGTGTGTTCATTAAGTGATACATGTGTACACACACGCACACATACACTGGACATACACAAACACTGGACATACACACACACTGGACATACACACACACACACACAGTTCAAAATGCTGGAGCATAGTGCTAAATTTAAAACGTTAAGCTTCACTGTCCAAACACATATGGTGTGGACTACGTGTGTCTGGTAAACACATGTGGATCTGGTGAACAGTTACCACTTGTTGACCAACTACAGGAATACTGACCTCAGAGTCTCCAGTTTACAGTGGGGATTCCCCAGTCCAGCAGAGAGCAGCTTCACTCCTGAATCCTTCAGGTCATTGTTACTCAGGTCCAGCTCTCTCAGGTGTGAGGGGTTTGACATCAGAGCTGAGACCAGAGAAGCACAGCCTTCCTCTGTGACTCCACAGCCTGACAGTCTGACAAAGAGATCATCATGGCTTCACAAACACACTGTTAATTTAACGAGTAGTGTAGAAGGACAATTGCAGATGCATTTGGTTTATTCTCTCAAACAGCATATCGATCTTTTTTCTCCTAGAATTGTATGGTCATAATGTTTTACTAATGTGAAAATCAATGCATTTATTCAATAGGTTATTCAATATAATATTATATACATATTATAATACATATTTTTCTCTAAACTGAATATTGCTTCCTGATGATTAGTTCTTATAWGTCATTTTATTTACTCACAGAGCAGCTCTGGAGGCTTTGACCACTGGCAGCAGCCTCAGAAGACCTTCCTCTGATCTGGAGTATTTCTTCAGGTCAAACACATCCAGCTCCTTTTCTGAAGTCAGCAACACAAAGACCAGCGCTGACCACTGTGCAGGTGACAGMTTGGGTTTTGAGAGACTTCCTGATCTCAGGTAGCTTTGGATCTCCTCCACTAGAGAATGGTCATTCAGTTCATTCAGACAGTGGAACAGATTGATGCTCCTCTCTGGAGAGGGATTCTCCCTGATCTTCTCCTTGATGTACTTGACTGTTTCTTCATTACTCTGTGAGCTGCTTCTTGTCTTTGTTAGTAGACCTCGTAAGTGCTTCTGATTGGACTCCAGTGAGAGGCCCAGAAGGAAGCGGAGGAAAAGGTCCAGGTTTCCAGTCTCACTTTTTAAGGCTTTATCCACAGCACTCTTGTAGACAGTAACTTTATGCTTGTTTCTGAAAAGCACAGAAGGTTTACTGGATGTTGATTGAGGTTTGGCCATTAGATTCTCATTGTTGTTGATGAATGAGAGGAACACATATACAGCAGCCAGAAACTCCTGAATGCTCAGATGAACAAAGCAGTACACCTTGTCCTGGTACAGCCCACATTCCTCT
>NW_019948772.1:9661-10846 GCF_002910315.2 Salvelinus sp. IW2-2015
GTCTCAATCTGTCTCAGCTCATGTTCATTATTGACCTCTCCTGTTCCACCCTCTGTGATGTAGAGCTCTGTGTAGATCTTATTGAGAAGTGTTGGGTTTCCTTGTTTAGCGATCCCCTCAAATACACATTGAAACTTCTTCTTTAGATTAGATTTGAGTTCACGTTGGCAAATCACAGCAAGCTCATCTGAATCTAGAWACAACAGAGGATATGAATATTACGTCTGTGTTATAGTCTACATTATTGTCGGACGGTGTTACAAAGTTGTACATAAAATAATTGATTATCTTAACTGTGTAAATGTTTTCATAATGCATTACAGACTGGTGTGACTGATTATATTATTATTGGTATTATTGATGGTATTATTAATGTTGTCTCTGTATCTCTGCTGCTACTTGATGAGGTCACTAGGTGTTGTGTTAAGGCTACTATAATATTATTGAGTTACACAGCTACTTTATGTTATAAAACAGCATTCAAACATGAGGCAGACAGCTCTTACTTTTCTCCAGTGTGTCAGCAAGCTCCTTCTGGTTCATTTTCCTCAGGACGTGCAGTGTGATCTTCAGAGCCCCCTCTCTGGCACTGCTRTCCTGCTTCTCATCTTCAGCATCCACCACTTCCTTATCCTGCTTCTGACTCTCAAAGCCTTCTGGGAGTTCTGGACTAAGAATCCTCTTGAACAACTTCAGCTCGTTCTTCACAAATGTCATAATATTCTTTTCAAGCAACTGAAATAAATCAAGTAAATAAGTTAAACAAGAGAATCAATTATTTTTCATTAACACATTAATGAATGATTGACAGATCAACTTTACTTGAGGTAAACAAAAACAAATGTACATAACAGGACCACATACACTGAATATGGAGGCAAGGTCTGTTTGATGACTCTGGGAAGACTGACCACTGAGAATCTCTGACTCTAATCTCTCCTGTTGGTTTCTGTGGACACACACACACACACACACACACACACACACACACACACACACACACACAGGGAGGGAATGTTGTGTTTGTTTAATATTGTTTTAGGACTATGCAAATGGACAAAAGGATTAGCCTATGGATTATGAAAACAACAAAAAGGAAATGGAAATGGGAGAGGAGAAATGACTAGAGACAGTTGTCATGACGTTGGCCTGGGGATAGGTTTATGACAGTCATAAATACCTCTT
>NW_019948772.1:11438-25245 GCF_002910315.2 Salvelinus sp. IW2-2015
ACGAGTCGGCTCGGTCACGTGTTCCGCAGCAGACTGCGGGAGGAGGTAAGATGGAGTTAGCCGGCCGTGATGAACACCTGCTCATCACAAGCTCATCAGCATAGGGATCTGGTTGGACAACCTTCTGCGGTCCAACTGAGATCGCGGAAATCCGGAGCCATGGCTACACCGTTGTGGCTAGAGCAATGGAGGTGGGCTGCACATTTCCGAGCCAAGAACGCCCGTAGGGGAGAAGGAGGATTCTGGCCTCTGTCCTGCTCCTATTGTGGAGAAAAGGGTCATTTCTCCCCGACCTGCCCTCTATCCACTAATAGGTGAGGAGGTGACAAGCCAGGGAATTCCCCTGCTCCAACCCAGGTAGGATGCAAGGTCTCCCCTCCTTTTCTGTCAACTCAACCAGTGTGTTTTCCCATTAAATTCCCTGAACACCTTATCCCCTCACTCCCATTAGCTTTGATTGATTCCGGAGCTGCTGGGAATCTTTTAGATAGTGCACTGGCCATTGCATTACGCATTCCTTTGAATCCCCTACAGTCACTCATTCCGGTTCAAGCACTGGATAATCGTCACGCCTGCCGCCTCATCGCCCCTGGGACTGTGCCATTGACCTGCTGTCTGATGCAGCCCTCCCAAGAGGACACGTCTATCCCCTCKCCTATGCAGAGACCGAGGCCATGGAGACCTACGTACARGAGAGCCTCCAGCAGGGTTTTATCAGCCCATCTACGTCACCAGCCTCCTTAAGCATCTTTTTTGTTAAGAAGAAAGATGGGGGACTGCGCCACTGCATTGATTATCGAACACTGAATAAAGCCACCGTTAAGTTCACCTATCATTTACCCCTCATCCCAACCATCATCAAACAAATACATTGGGCCCAGTACTTCATGAAACTGGACTTGAGGAGCGCCTACAATCTGATGCATATTCGTGCAGGCGACGAATGGAAAATGGCCTTTTCCACGKCCATGGGCCATTACGAGTATCTCGTAATGCCCTTTGGCCTGTCTAATGCTCCTTCAGTCTTCCAGACCTTTATTAACRAAGTGTTTCGGGACATGCTGGGAAGAGGGGCATTGGTTTATATAGACGAMATTTTGGTCTATTCTGCTGACCRCSCCCRGCATAGTCAGGTTGTTAGTCAGGTTGTTAGTCAGGTCTGTGCTGGGAAGACTGTTGGAGCATGATCTATATGTTAAACAAGAGAAATTTTAGTTTTCCAGCTGACGTGTCCTTTTGGGCTAACTCATATCCACGGAGGGAGTGGAGATGGAGGAGCAACGCGTCAGCACAGTCAGGTCATGGCCCATCCCAACTCCGTGAAAGCAGTCCAGTGATTCATGGGGTTCGCCAACTATTTCCGGAGGTTCATCCGAAATTGATCCATGGCACGAAGCCTCCAGTGATGATCATGGCACCAGCCTAGTGATGATCCATGGCAAGAAGCTCCAGTGATGATCCATGGCAAGAAGCCCCAGGGGTGAGACATGGCACGAAGCTCCGAAACGGCTCCAGCCCGGAGCCTCCAGAGACGCCTCCAGCCCGGAGCTGCAGAGTCCCTCTTCCTGTCGGAGCTGCCAGAGTCTCCTCCTGTCGGAGCTGCCAGAGTCTCCCTCCTGTCCGGAGCTGCCAGAGTCTCCCTCCTGTCGGAGCTGCCAGAGTCGCCCTCCTGTCCGGAGCTGCCAGAGTCGTCCTCCTGTCCGGAGCTGCCAGAGTCGCCTCCTGCCGGAGCTGCAGAGTCGCCCCTGCCGAGCTGCCAGAGTCGCCCTCCTGTTCGGGCCCGCTGCAAGGGTCCCCAGTCGGGGTCGGAGGCAAGGTCCCTAAGTGGAGCGGGGTCCACGTCCTGCGCCAGAGCGCCACCGTGGATAGATTCCCACCCAGACCCTCGCCTATATCTTTAGGTTTTGCGGCCGGAGTCCGCACCTTTGGGGGGGGGTACTGTCACGCCATGACTTTAGTTATATTTGTTATCTTTATTTTTTGGTTTAGGTCAGGGTGTGACAAGGGTGGTTGTTTAGTTTTTGTTTTTGTCTAGGGTTTTTGGCTTGTCTAGGGGTGTTGTCTATCTATAGGGATTTGGTATGGTCTAGGGGATTGTAGGTTTATGGTGGCTTGAATTGGTTCAAATCAGAGACAGCTGTTTCTCGTTGTCTCTGATTGGGGAGCCTATTTAGGTTGCCATTTTCCATGTTGGTTTTGTGGTAGTTGTTTTCTGTTCTGTGTCTGTACCAGACAGGATGTTTTGTTTGTTCCGCTTTGTTATTTTTTGTTCTAGTGTTCAGTGTTATTAATAATCATGAACACGTACCACGCTGCACCTTGGTCCTCTCATTCTTCCTCAGACGAACATCGTTACAAACCAGCCATCCTCTAACCCTAACTTTCAGCTGTGGGTCCATTTTCATTAAAAACTGTATGCATCTGTATGTTTTATCCAACATACTCTCCTCAAGTTATTCTACAGGCTCATATGACTTACACTTGTTGCCCACTCTAGCTGGTTGACCTTTGGCCTCTTGGTCTTGACTATGACATTGATTGGACACTGTTTTACTGGGCTTACAACGATTTTCAAATGTTTTGCAGATGTTCCAGAAAACACCACAATAAAGGTGATCCCTCTAGATGACCACTCTAGATACCCTTCTAGGGCGGCAGGTAGCCTAGCCGTTAAGAGTTGGGCCAGTAACTGAAAGGTTGCTGGTTTGAATCTGTCGATGTGCCCTTGAGCAAGGCGCTTAACCCTAATATGTTCCTGTAAGTTGCTCTGGATCAGAGTGTCTGCTAAATGACTTAAATGTAGATGTACTGTATGGATCAACATCAGACCAGACATGGTGGATAAATTAAGATGTCTTACTCAGGCAGTTTACCATTGGAAAAAATTGTCAAGGTATCTGTCTTTGTAATTTGGCCCTCCCTCTCTTGAGTGATTATGCTTTCCAGCTTTAGACCGTGTGGTGGGGGAATAAGTGATTATGCTTTCCAGTGATTATGCTTTCCAGCTTTAGACCGTGTGGTGGGGGAATAAGTGTGGTGGGGGCATAAGTAGACCTTGCTTTCTCTAACGTCTCTGGTCAGACCTCACTCTGTCCTGGAGTCCAGTCCTCCTGCTCAGTTTCAGTGGGCTCTGAATGGAACACTACTGTCCAATAAGGCAGGGTTTCTAACCTCGGTCCTGGCCCCCCTGGGTGCAYATTTTGTTCTTTGCCATACCACTACACAGYTGATTCAAATAACCAACTCATCATCATGCTTTGRTTATTTGAATTAGCATTCAACATAATTGAAAAGCCTTTGAGAAAGATACAGACATACATTTCCAACACATCTCTGAATGACTCTCACGCTAATGTCACACACACACTGCATATAGAAAAAAATGCCCCTATATGGCTGCCAGGGCTAAGTTACAAACTGCAAGACAAAACGTATCAAAACCATGAGCGAAGAACCACACACTACACATGACTGATGTCCAACCTTGACTTTAGTTCTGTTTTTAATTTTTCATTGCAGAGTGCATTAAAGGGATAGTTTTGATCAGCATGTTGGCATATATCTAGAACCAGTATGGTCAAACTGTCACACCCTGGCCTTAGTTATCTTTGTTTTCTTTATTATTTTAGTTAGGTCAGGGTGTGACATGGGGGATGTATGTGTTTTGTATTGTCTAGGGTTTTTTGTATGTTTATGGGGCAGTGTTCAGTCTAGGTGTATGTATGTCTATGGTTGCCTAGATTGGTTCTCAATTAGAGACAGCTGTCTATCGTTGTCTCTGATTGGGAACCATATTTAGGCAGCCATATTCATTAGGTAGTTCGTGGGTGATTGTCTATGTGTAGTGTTTAGTGTCAGCACTATTTGTTATATAGCTTCACGGTTGTTTTTGTATAGTTTGTCAAGTGTTCTTCGTCTTCGTTTATTAAATATGTATTCATTTCACGCTGCGCCTTGGTCCTCCTCTCTTCCTCAACGTTACGACGACGTGGACCACAAACATCTATAAATAGAATATCCTTTTCACATTTGTTTGGTCTTCCACAACCACCTAACAGAATCAAGGTAAATCCGTTTGTTGGCCCATGGGAAATTCACTCTTAATTTGGTCCCATGAGCTAGGGTGGCAGCCCATAGTTAAAACTGGTGCCCAGACATTCTTTACGTTTGATGCGTTTGGTGAAATGAAGCCCTAGCAAGTATGGGACCTGGTGACTCCAACGTCTCAGTCAGAGCAATGATCGAATACTGAGACAAGGAAGATCGAAGAAGAAACAGAAGCAAGAAGGACACGGAAGAGGCCTCAACCACAGCAGCTGGGGAGCACAAGACCCAGAACAGAGGCAGAGAGGAAGGGGGAGGGATGTCTTGGTGTGGCTTAGTCAACAGAGGGCATCGGACTTGGTAATTAAGCGGTGATAAAACCCAATTTAAAGAAGGCAAAGGAGCAGGATTTACTGGGGAGACATATCAAGAGCTGATTGATTATTAGAAGTTAGAATACTTTTGGGAAGGTTTAAACAGAACTTGATTTGTATTGTTAGAAAGCTTTCAATAAAATTGCAATAAAACAAAATCCGTATTTATGACCCTGTCTCCTACTACATATTATTTATGAATACGGAACTACAGTCTGAATCACAGAACCATTGATAGGTCAGAGAGATGGTGGCATCTGCATTGTCTTTCTACCATGGGAATGAACTCCTCAGGTAAGACCTTATCTGCTGGCCCTCATAATAAAATACCGCCACACATAGGAGATAACCCTAAAAGCACCAACATGAAGGTCATCATTTCGTCATCATTTCTAAACCTTTGGATCCCTTCTGAAATTTTAGGACCATGGATTTCTGGGTGTTAATGTATATACATTAAATGCTCCGCTCCAAGACAGTAGGAATTATTCTTCAAATCAATAGCAGGTTCCTTGTCAATAGTCATCAGACATGTTTTCAATTATGGTAAACCTTATCTCTAAGAACAATTGCTGTCACATCCTGGTCGCATAGTCCA
The DNA here is from genome assembly GCF_002910315.2 of Salvelinus sp. IW2-2015. Classification (NCBI taxonomy): domain Eukaryota; kingdom Metazoa; phylum Chordata; class Actinopteri; order Salmoniformes; family Salmonidae; genus Salvelinus; species Salvelinus sp. IW2-2015. Next base: position 16,455 of record NW_019948772.1, read on the forward strand.
CTTAACATGGTAGAAACAAATTTTTAATTTTGTCCTTTGGGTAAACTATCCTTTTAAGGTGTGACAACATATTCCGAGAGTTAGTCCCTATGCTTAATGTTTGCTTGCATAATAAACTAGTTATTCTACTAGCACAGTGGCTCTACATGCTTCCAAAATTGTCTTGGTGAAAAAATAATTATTCTGTAAGAACTATAAAAAACATAATGCATTTGGGCAACTTTCCAACTAACATCTTTTTTGTCGCCTGAATTTTGGTGTTTATTTTGGAACAAATCAATGCATTGTTATGTTCCCAAGGATTATTGTGCCTGGTCAAAGATGTGTTAACAACCCTGGACTGTGAGATGGAACATTGTGAGGAAATGTGGTTTCAAAACCACCATCAATCCAACCACACTTCTTGCAAATCAGCTGGACTTTTGGTGAACCCCCTGCTCCTTGTTTGACTTCTGTCAATTCTGCAGGTTCTGTGACCGGGAAGTGGGAATATGTTGGTAGGGATCAGTCTGGACAATAGCAACTGGATCTCTGGAGCTCAGGAAAGCTGACGCCTGATTGACAGTGGACATACAAAGTGAACCCTAAAGAACAACTGCTGGTAGTATTGCATCTACTTCACTGATGTCTATGGTAGCTTCCAAATGTTGCAAGGTAAGGTATGTACATAAGAGGTTAATTCAAAATGGTACGTGTCACGAAGAGTGATCGGGAGAACAATTGTCAGCAATGCGTGGGTAACGGACCGTCAGTGTTTTCTTGATCAAGTGTCAAACACTAGTTAAGACGATCTAAGCAAGGCTTAGAACTTGTTCTCAACTGGGCCTACCCTGTTAAATAAAGGTTAATAAATAAAGGTGGCTGAGGTCCCTAAGGGTTTAGACAGCGTATGAAAAAACCGCTCCTCTCATTAGGTCAACTACCCAGATTTCAGGGTCTAACACCTTGCAATTTGAAATGGTGTTTGGAGCATTGTGTGCAATAATAGCGCTTGAAACACAATGCTCTATAAGTTCCATTTACATTTTTAAACTGGTATAGTTCTCGTTTTCCCCTTTGTATGAGAGGAATTGTTCTTAGGTGATAACTGTGGTGTATCTGCTTTTGAACATAGGCTTCTACTTTGGAACATTTTTTATTTACTTGAATTGGCAGTTATTTTTTTTCCAAATGTCCAGGAGTTCCGCAAATGAAACAAATGTGACAGGCACCCAGTACATAAATAATGTTGCAATTTTACTATCAAATTGGTAAAGGACGGACCATCTTTTGCATAATGGAGGTCAATTACGAGGACGTCTTTCAACATAGCGCTTGTCAACCCACAGGTCAGGGTTGGCTTCAAATTAGTGGGATTTGCTATTTTTCCAGCCACAACATTGCTTGATAAGAGGCAGGGTATAAAATTCGAAGCCACACGTAGCCAAATGCATCTCCATAGAAAACATTGCGCTGTAGAATTGGCGTTACTGAAGAGCTCAGTGACTTCAACGTGGCATCCGTCATATGGACTGCCACAATTTCCCCAACAAGGTTCAGGTTGCGTGCTAGAGTTCTGTCATAAGCCCCCTCCCCCCCATCTCCATACTCTTACCCTCTGGTGGGGTGTGAGAGATCTCTATGTAGGACGTTTGTGGTCCACGATAACCTGGCCGAGCAGTCCAGTCTAATGACAGTAAACATTAGTACAAACCTTCCAAAAAGAGTGGGCGTATGGCCGCATGGGGGACAACTCCATAATTAATGCCCATGAATTTTTGGAAATCAGATGTTGCGACCGAGCAGCGTCGCACATAACTTTTGGTCATGTAGTGTATGAACACAAGAAATAAGAATCGAACCTAGGCAGTGATGATGACAAATATACACATGGTTTTGAAAAGTGTTCTGGTCTTTGAGACTTGGCCGCAAACCTTGTCCCCTCCAGTCTCAGTTTGACTCGGCTTTCGCATTTTATGCGATGGCAATTAGATTAGAGGGTCGACCCGATAATCGGAATGGCCGTATTAATTAGGGACGATTCCAAGTTTCATAAACAATCGGAGAAATCGGTATTTTTAGGGCGAAGCGATTGCCGATGGTTTTTTTTTATTTTAAAAAATGTATAACTTTATTAACTAGGCAAGTCGTTAAGAAGCACATTCTTATTTTCAAATGACGGCCTAGGAACGTGGGTTTAACTGCATGTTCAGCGGGTAAAGACAGATTTCTCACCTTTGTCAAGCTCGGGGGACCAAATCTGGCAACCTACAGTTAACTAGTCCAACGAATAACGACCTGCCTCTCTCTCTTTGCACTCACAAGGAGACTGCCTGTTACGCGAATGGCAGTAAGCCAAGGTAAGTTGGCTAGCTAGCATTAAACTTATCTTATAAAAACATCTAATGCATAACCACTAGTTTAACTACACATTGGGTTGATGAATATTACTAGATATTATCTACGTGTCCTGCGTTGCATATAATCTGACTGAGCATACAAGCATACAAGTACTCAGTATCTGACTGAGGCAGTGGTAGGCAGAAAGCAGGCTCGGTAAACATTTCATTCCACAGAAGCCTTTCGTGCGTTTCGCCGAGCAGCTCTTCGTTGTGCGTCAAACATTGCGCTGTTTATGACTTCAAGCCTATACAACTCCAGAGATGAGGCTGGTGTACACCGAAGTGAATATGGCTAGCTAGTTAGCAGGCTAAATAAGCGTTCAACCTCACTCGCTTGAGCCTTGCTATAGTTGTTTCCCTTTGCTCTGATAGGTAACGCCTGCTTGCGATTGGTGGCTGTTGTCATTGTGGTTGCGCTGGTTCGAGCCCAGGGTAGGGCGAGGAAGAGGGACGGAAAAGCTATACTGCGTTAACACTTGCAATACTAAAGTGCTATAAAGAACATCCAATAGTTCAAAGGATGAAATACAAATGGTATAGAGGGGAAATAGTCCTATAATTCCTTAACCTACTACAACCTATAAACCTTACCTGGGAAATATTGAGACTCAATTTAACATGAAACTCACCAGCTGCATATGTTCTCAATGTTCTGAGGCAAGGGAACGTGAATACGTTAGCTTTCTTACCATGGCACATATGTGCATCTTTTATTTCTTCTCCACACTCTGTTTTTGCATTATTTAAACCATAATTGATACAGTGGTTCATTATTAGTTGAGGCCAAATTGGATTTATTGATTTATAACTATTAGTTAAAATAAGTGTTCATTCAGTACATTATTGTAGTGTCATTATTACACTAAAGAAAGAAAAAAATGCGGACGATTAATCGGTATCGGCTTTTTTGGTCCTCCAATAATCGAATCGGTATCGGCGTTGAAAAATCATAATCGGTCGACCTTAATTTGAATGCAACAAAAAATACCGGTGGACGAGATCCTGAAGGCCCTATTGTTTTTCTTAAGGTATCCTGTGACCAACCGATGCATATCTGTATTCCCAGTCATGTAAAATCCATAGATTAGAGCCTAACAATGTATTGCAATTGACTGATTTCCTCGTAATGAACCTTAGATTTCAGTCAGAATAGTTGTGAACATAAATATGCAAATTATTTAAGTTACTTCTAAAATATGCGTGAGATGTGGACATTGCCTGATGAATTAGATTGGATCAGGATGTTCGAAACCTAGGTAACCCCTTTCGGGTAAAGGAGTTCGCCATTGGTTTACATATCCAGAAATAGGTAACCTATTATGTTTTGGTGGTAGGAGTTCTAGGTGAGAAACGTTTGGGTCTTTGGATTCACTACTGGCTGTGTAAGCGGAAGCGAGTGAGCAACGTTTGGGGAGCACATAATCTGCTGTAGTCGCCAGGCCCAGCCAAATCATTCCAATAAAGAATCGCAAGCAGCAACTGAAGAGAGAAGAGACTAACCAGATTGGTGGTGCTTAGTTACTGGCATCAGCGTGTTGCGATGGCTGGAAAGGAGTTTGGCCAAATTTTAGCAGCACGTCCCTGAACGATAATGAAGAGTTAAGGTGAGATGCATGACACGGAGGCGGGGGGTGAGAAGGTGATAATCGTACTTCATGCAGACTGTCAACCGAAAAACAACTGGCATTATAAAGTTGAAAGGTGAGGAAGCAAGGTGCGTGGAAGCAAGGAATTGTTTGCGTTAAGTATCTTACTAGCTTGGATATCTGAGTTCGTGTTAGCATAGATTAACTAGTTAACAGAGTTAACCCCATGGTGGCGTGGGCTATTGTAGTTTAGCTAGCTCAGTTAACATCAGCGATCTATGAACTAATGTTTCCCTCTACAGTAATAGTGGTTAATCTTTTCAGAATGAGAAGGAATTAGGTGAAAAGAGGCATTGGTTGTTATAACTTGCTTAGGCTGCAGGGGTCAGTATTGAGTAGCTTGGATGAGAGGGTGCACAAGAGTAAGAACGGCCCTGCTCCTCATCATGAGTTGCTAATATATGCATATTATTACGTTAGTGTTGGATAGAAAACACCTCTGAAGTTTTGTAAAAACTTGAGTGTTGAGATTATGTCTTGGAATATACCAGAACCTTCATATGCAGGCAAAAACCTGAGAAAACAGAATCCAAACGGAAGTGAAATCGAGGGCTGGTAGATGTCAACCAAGCTCCATTGAAATTACAGCGAGATATGGATGAGTTTCACTTCCTAGGCTGTCCACTCCCAGATTGTAACAAGTCCTGTAAAACTTTGTTCTGAATGACTCAGCGTGTGAAGGGGGGCCCGAAAGGAGACAGGCAATGAGTCACCACTTTTTCATGAGTGACCATTCTTTCACTAAGCGCGTTCACATAAGAGGGAGCTCCCGTTCATCGCTCCAATCGAAGTCAATGTAAGTCTCCGTTGGAAAACGTTATTCGAAGATTATGTTAAAAAACATTCTAAAGATCTGATTCAATAAACATCGTTTGACATGTTTCTAAACGGACTGTTAGGAACTTTTGGATCATTTCGTCAGGTTTTTAGTGACACGCTTTCCTGACGTTGGATTTGTATAACCAAACACGCGACAAAAATAGCTTTATTTGGACATAAATGATGGACCATTAAGAAAAAACAACTAACATTTCTTGTGGAGTGGAGTCCTGGGAGTGCAAATTCCGACGAAGATCAGCAAAGGTAAGTGAAGATTTATAATGCTTTTTACGAGTGTTGTTGACTGCACAATTTGGGCGGGAACTGATGGCTTGCCTTTTGTGGCTGAAACGCTGTTTTCAGATTAGTGAATAGTGGTGTTTTGCGTAAACCTCTTTTGAAATCTGACACAGCGGTTGCATGAAGAAAGCAAGTGTATCTTATGTTCTAATGTAAAAACATGTAATCTTTCATCAAAGTTAGATGAGTATTTCCTGGTATTCTGTGACGTGCCTCTCTGCAAATTTCTTTCGGATATTTGGAGGCATTCTGAACATGGCGCCAATGTAAAACTGAGGTTTTTTGGATAATAAATAATCGAACGTTATCGAAAAAAGAATATATGTATTGTGTACATATTGAATCCTATGAGTTGTCATCTGATGAAGAATCATCAAAAGGTTAGGATTCATTTATCTCTATTTGTGCTATTTGTGGCTCCTCGTCTTTGGCGTGGAAAAATGGCTGAATTTTTCTCCTTTGAGTTGGGTGGTTGGACCTAACATAATTGTTTGTGGTGCTTTCGCTGAAAAGCCTGATTTGAAATCGGGGGTAGACACTTTGGTAGGGGGATGTAACAAACAAGGAGATTACCTAGTATGTGAAATAATGAAGTGATAAATAGAGCATGACGGTGCGCTTGACAGAGCGTCGCGGAGTGGGTTACAGATAGAGTGGAGAGAGAGGATCGCGCGTGAGAGAGTACGAGTGTTTGATGAACGAGGGGGTCATGTAACGCCCGGTGGCCGCCCAGCTCGCTGGAGCTTGACTGGCAGAAAATGGGCGGATTAGACACATGTATGCTTGAGGGGAATTTTTAAGTTATAAGTTTCGTTGTTTGAATTGGCGACGTGGCACTTCACTGGCTGTTGTCGAATATCGTATCCCGTTACCGGGGGGAATTGCAGCCCATAAGAAGTTTTAAACAAGTGGATTCATGATGAGGTGTAGCGGAGCCTGGGCTGTAGAGGTGGATGCCACTAATGTTATAGGTGAACGAGAACGACCACACACTTTCCCTCTTTCTCACTTTTTCATATCGGTTGATAAAAGGGGTGACGCCAAGTGTAGTCTCTGCCTGACTAGAGGATGCAATTATGTCAGACAAGGATCGGTGTCTCTTGCTGCTGGCACATTGTAGAAAGATTCCACAAGGCAGAAAGTGTACAATGTAATAACGTCCATGTAGCCCAAGCTATTGCTTTTTGGTGTTGAACTTGACAATACAGTTGTGTGAGTGAGGGGGCAGTTCTTTAGTTCAACTCTAAAATGTGTTTTTTGTACAACACACAGGGCTTGTGCAACTTGATCGATCTGTAAAATGGGCGCCGATAGAAGGATGGCTGACAGTTGTTACATGCTCCTAAACCAACTGTGCTATTGTTAGTTTTTTGCGCTTGGTTAACTTATTTTAAAATTATTTGTATAGGTTGAAGCGGAAGTTTACATACACTTAGGTTTGGAGTCACTAAGAACTCATTTTTCAGACAACTCCAACAAAATTTCTCTGTCGTAGGAGTATTCTACTTTGTGCATGACACAGGTATATTTTTCCCACAATTGTTTAAAAAGACAGATATTTCACTTATAAGTCACTTTATCACAATTCAGTAGGTCGGAAGATTACATACACGAAGTTGACTGTGCTTTAACCAGCTTAGAAAATCGAGAATAAATTATGTATTCTTTAGAAGCTGCAATAGGCTAATTGGACAATCATTTGGAGTCAATTTGAGGTGGTACCCGGGGATCTTATTTCAAAGGCCACCTTCGAGATCAGTGCTCTTCTGCTTGACATCATGGGAAAATCAAGAAGAAAAGTCAGCCCAAGACCTCAGAAAAAAATTGTAGACCGTCATCGAAAGTCTGTTTCATCCGTTGGAGCAATTTCCCAACGCCTGAAGGTACGTGTCATCTGTTAACAAATAGACGCAAGTATACACACCTGGTGACCATGCAGCCGTCCATTACCTGCTCAGGAAGGAGACGGGTTCTGTCCCTAGAGATGAACGTACTATGTGTGAATAGTGCAAATCATCCAGAAAGCAGCAAGGACCTTGTGAAGATGCGGAGGAAACGGGTAACAAATTTATCTATATCTACAGTATAAAAAGAGTCTAATACATCGACGTCGAACCTGAAAGGCCGCCAGAAGTAAGCAACTGCCTCCCAAAACCTCCCATTAAAAAACGCGGCAGACTACGGTCTGCAACTGCACATGGGGACAAAGATCGTACTTTTTTGGAGAAATGTCTCCATCGTTATGTTTGGAGGATAAAGGGGAAGCTTGCAACCAAGAACACCATCCCAACCGTGAAGCAGGGGATCGGCAAGCACAATGTTGTGGACGTGCTTGCTGCAGGAGGGACTGGTGCACTTCCACTGAAGAAATAGATGGATCAGAGAAGGAAATTTATGTGGATATAATGAAGCAACATCTCAAGACATCAGTCAGGAAGTAAAGCTCTTGGTCGAAAAATGGGTCTTCCAATGGACATGACCCAAGCATACTTCCAAAGTTTGTGGCAAAAATGGCATAAGGACACAAAGTCAAGGTTTTGAAAAGCTGCTCATCACAAAAACCCTCGACCTCAATCCCTCCATAGAAAATGTGTGGGCAGAACTGAAAAGCATGTGTTGAGCAAGGATGGCCCTTCAAACGCTGACTCAGTTACAGCTCAGCTCTGTCAGAGCGAATGCGTACCAAAATTCACCTAACATTATTTCTGGGAAGCTTGTGGAAGGTGCCCGCAAACCATTTGACGCCAAGTTAAACAAATTGAAAGGCAATGCTACAAATACTAATTGAGTGGTATGTAAACTTCTGACCCATTGGGAATGTGAATGAAATACATTGAAGTTGAAATAGAATCTTTCTCTCTCCCTATTATTCTGACATTTCATATCTTAAAATTAACTGGTGGGCCTAACTGACTTAAGACAGGATACATTTTTACTAAAGGATTCAATGTAAAGGAACTGTGGAAACTGAGATTGTAATTTGGCTAAGGTGTATGTAAACTTCCGACTACAACTGTACATAATGTTGCTGCTACCATCTAATTATGACCGAAAATAACTTCTTGGACATCGGACAGCCGATTACTCACCTCAAACTGGAAGAAGCTTTTTCCTTTAATGAGTCCGACGAGAAGGATAATACTGCTTTCCCCGAGAACAGGCTCAAATCCCGTCATTTGCCGTGAAGAAAAGATGGAGGAGAAAGGGGACGCAGGTCGGGCTGAGTTTACTTCTGAGCGAGTAAACTCCCACAGCCATCGTTCTACGGCTAACATGTAATCAGTGGAAAATAAAATTTGTTGACCTAAACGATTAAGATTATCCTACAAGCAGGACATTAAAACTGTGAATTCTTAATTGTTTCAATCCGAGTCGGTGGCTGAACGACCCTCGGTTTTCCATGCACCGCCAGAGAAGCTAGTCTGTAAGCACGAGGGGTGGGGTGTGTCGTTTGTCAAGAACAGCTGGAGTGTAATGGTCTAATATTAAATGAAGTCCCGAGGTAGCTCGGCCTGAGTTAGAGTACGCTTAATGATAAGGCTGTCAACCACACTTTCAACAGGAGTTCTCATCTGTATATCGTGCCATCTATTACCACCAACATGCTGGCACTAAGGATCGCTAATCTCTCAGGAGGGGATGGGT
>NW_019948772.1:27010-33090 GCF_002910315.2 Salvelinus sp. IW2-2015
GAGTCTCAGTGGGTTCCCTGGTGAAAGTATGTTTGGGGAGAAATCTTGGTGTCAGTTCAAAGAAAGGAATATTTGGTCTCTGAAAAATGTAACTAGGAGACATTTTAACCCTGGACACAATGGATGTTATGTAGTAATGCTGATCRGACCATTGTCTATTGTGTTGTCCCTCAAGCCTCTCCCTGTGTTAYAGAGAAACATGCTATGTTCTCTGCCCTGACTGGAAGAAACAKYCAGTGAACAAATGAATCKGTTGCTTCTTTTTGTTTTCAAACAGATCCTCCAGTGAGGCGCTTTGTGTTCCCTTGGCTGGCGTTGCCAAGGCGTCGGGAGTCGAGGCTCGCAAAAACAATTGATGAAACAGGGAATGGCGTGAAGAGTGTCCAAGAACCTGCCCTTTACKGAAATTCAGGGTCTTCCAAGGACGAGTTGYGTGTCTCCCTTCAGAATTMCAGAAGTGATTTTCTCTTTTGAACAAAACATTATTTTCTTTCTATTTCTTAGTTCTTTTGGGTGACTCACTAGACTAGASCCATGGGTCTTGGTTTGGCTTCAGAACAGACAGTACACGCCTAGGAAACTGGTGGTAATRACGGTAGCCATTTTGTTTCAAAAGTTAAATMAAACTATGATCTGTCCTTATKTTAAACAGGAGGTCCCGGGGTTATCAGTACTAATGGTCGAGAGCACGGCTTGCTTTTCCATWTTTGATGGATTTCTCTGTTTATTTGTTCGTTTAAATTGTTTTGCTCGTTGTCATCACAAAGCAATTTGTTCAGGCTTTGTAGTTCGTTCAACTTCCTTTCTGTCCAACGATTGATTGAACTTCATACCTTAATGTTTTAATCTTGGAACCAACATTTTCCGGGAATATTTCTAAAGAATACTGGTTGTTCATCCAACTTTTAACARACAATAATATTTTGTACCAATAGTTTATCCTCTGGTTGTTTCTCAATGGGTAAAGAAAACAGATTTTGACATCTAAAATAATAGATAAGTGTCACACCATCTTACTTTATGGCTTATAAACTTAAAACAAAAATTGCAACACAATACTAGCTGGACAGCTTTAGACTATGTTTTTAGATGGAATGCCTATCAGAACTGATGAACGTTGGTAAATATCCTACATAAAGTACACATCAGACATTAGGTGTCCATAGCGCTCTGAACTCCATACATTTTCATAGCTAAGGGATCATAGATACAAACTGGGTCAGTACTTTGCAGACCTCAGCAGAATAGGATCCACCTCATGAGATCTACAGTACATACAGTAGAACCAGACTCACTGAACATATTGAAGTGAATTATTTACACCCTCATTAAAATAAAGTAAGACGGATAGATGGAATAGTCATYATATGGATAAAACATATCTAAGGTGAAATAGAGCATTCTTATGACGGATCACAGTCTATATATAACTCATCAACATCCAATGTACCAGGAATTCACAGGACAACAGATGGAATGCCTATCAGAACACTGATGAACGTTGGTAAATAAATTTACCAGGAATTCACAGGACAACAGATGGAATGCCTATCAGAACTCATGAACGTTGGTAAATAAATGTACCAGGAATTCACAGGACAACAGATGGAATGCCTATCAGAACTCATGAACGTTGGTAAATAAATGTACCAGGAATTCACAGGACAACAGATGGAATGCCTATCAGAACTATGAACGTTGGTAATAAATTACCAGGAATTCACAGGACAACAGATGGAATGCCTATCAGAACCATGAACGTTGGTAAATAAATGTACCAGGAATTCACAGGACAACAGATGGAATGCCTATCAGAACTCATGAACTTGGTAAATAAATTACCAGGAATTCACAGGACAACAGATGGAATGCCTATCAGAACGGATGAACATGGGTAAATAAAATACCAGGAATTCACAGGACAACAGATGGAATGCCTATCAGAACTTGGAACGTTGGTAAATAAATGTACCAGGAATTCACAGGACAACAGACGGAATATCTATCAGAACTGATGAACGTTGGTAAATACATGTACCAGGAATTCACAAGACAACAGATTGAATTCTCATGCATTCTAGAACCATTTGTAATTCTCCTGTCGCCACGGTAATGAGCTGTTGTTGATTCTACGGAACCTACRGAACAGTGCAGAATTCCATCACGCACTATAGCCTACGCAGCGCTAAACAGAACATGGAATAACGACGTGTTCTTTTCCTCTAGTACATCTCATTCATTCCTTCTATTCATACACCTGTACATACTAACGAGGTGAGAATACCAGTCTGGAATACCAGACCGCTAAGAACAATTACACTGCATGCCTGCCTGATGTCTACACTTTCCTCCCTTTGTCAGTGTAGTCCTCCACCACACCGCACACACAGAACGGACCCAGGCCTGCTTCCTGAACGCTGGAGTTAGGGCTGTTTCTAATTATAGYTYAGAGAGGAGCGAGATTGAGGCACACACACACACAGTATACACACACATACACTAGGCTATGCACACACACAGTACACACACACTACTATAACTACAAGCATAGAATTTACGGTCCCAGGGCCGATGCTTCCCCTGAACCCAGCAGGCCAGGGAGCTGTTCACCGTTCACTTTCTCTGGTTGTAAATCTGACAGGCTTGGTCTGGTGGCTGCATGGTGCACCACATGTTACTGATGCTACTGCATCATGTCAGACGCAGGACAGTAGTCATGTGAGGTGTACTCATCAACCATCCACAACATCAGGTAAGTAGTGAGGGGAACGTGTTACAAACCAACAATGCTATCAAAGGCGTAAGACACTTGCATTGAATGCACTTGTTGCTGCACACATACATTTTTCTTCATGGTGAAACAAGTGGATTACTTCCTGTACCACATGAGGTCACTTTACTGGTGTCACACACAACCCATTTAAAAGTACCACACATTACTGACAATACAAATGCACCTGGTAACACGTTAAGGTGTCCAGGTCACTTTGTCAAAGTACACCACTAAACACAGAGCTACTCCTTCAGCTTAGAGTGTGTGGTGTTGTGTAGACTAGACCTCCTGCAAGGTGTTTCTGAGTAGAGAACATCATCACCTCCCTGTAGACATCAACAGCTCAGCTAGCAYGGCTGTAACACATTACCAAGCCGTTAAAGTGTCACAGAGAGGCCGGTGCCTGATGATTGAGTTATTACTTCACATTAACACATTGACTTACCGTGCCACTGCCTTTAGGCCTATAATGCAGTCACAGAGTTCTGTGTTCATGTGTGGTACTTTAAAATTGGTTGTATGTGATTTGGGCGAATCCTTCTCTAAATACGTAAGTGGTATGCTACAATGGATAGGGGGAAACATTTTAAAAGTAGTTGTTATATCTTAGTTAATATGTAGAGCCAAGCTTAGSTAGCAYGTTTCATCAATCTCTACAAAATGAACATGTAAATGTACTCATTAACCATCCACAACATCAGGTAAGTAGTGAGGGGAACGTGTTACAAACCAACAATGCTATCAAAGGCATAAGACGCTTGCAGATTGATGGAGATTACAAAGGTAATTTCCTTTTGTCATTTGGGTAAAAGTCTGTCCTCCGGAAAACCGATAAGTGGTAGAGTGGTCGAGGAGAGTCTTCATTTGTTAGTAGGCGAACAGAAGAGTGTCCTCCCCTCCTCAATAGCCACCTTTCATTGAGGATAGTCGTGTATCCTACCCTCCTCAATAGCCACCTTTCATTGAGGATAGTCGTGTATCCTACCCCATCCTTCACAGAGAGTGTTAGAAATCTGCCACACCTCCTTTGAAGCAGTTGTTTTCTCGAAGGAGGAAAGCATTCAAACATAAAAGACGATATGCTACTTATCCTTCTATTTATATCATGTCTTGCACAAACTAGCTACATTTTTAAAATTACTTTACACATTTATTTTGGGATTCCACCCTGTAAACATCATTTGCCTGATGACGCGTGATTGGTGAGGAGTCTCATTCATAAAAGCTTATTACACGTTCCTCTCCTCGCCGCCTCTCCTCAATTACCTTTGACCTTTTCAAAAGGAGGCAAGAGAGGAAGGAGGAGAGAGGACGCAGGAGTTGAGCAAATCCAATTGAGAAAAGGCAACTGTATGCAGAATCAAACATGATCTTCTTCCATTAGAGAAACAAACAAACGGAGGTCGCATGAAAGGTAAAGGTATCAAATCAAGCTTTATTTATACAGCACATTCCAGATAATGGATGCAACGCAAAGCGCTTCACAAAAAAACACATATTTACTACACAACAAACACCAGAGGATAAAAAAACWAAAGAATAACGGTAAAAACTGAAAGACTAAAAAGCACCCTAAGGAATAGCAAAGCTAAAAAGGTGTTTTTTAAGATCTATTTGAAATATGCCCAATGTTTTGGCCCCCCTCAGGTTCTCTGGCAGGTTGTTCCAGAGGCTGGGGGCGTAATAACTAAAGGCTGTCTCTCCATGCCTCTTGGTCCTAGGCTTTGGGATAGTTAAAAGGCCAGTGCCAGAGGACCTGAGGGACCTACTGMGTACATAACTTAAAATAATTTCTGACGTGTATTGGGGTGCACAATCGTGGATTGATTTAAAAACCAATAGAACAATCGTAAAACGTATTATAAAACTCACAGGCAGCCAGTGCAGAGACCTTAAAACCAGTGTAATGTGTACTCTCTGTCTGGTCTTGGTCAGTACCCATGCTCCAGCATTCTGTATGTTTTGCAGTTGACCAATGGCTTTCTTGGGTAGACCAGACAGGAGAGCATTACAGTAGTCAAGCCTGTTTGTAATAAAAGCATGGATGAGTCTCTCTGTATCAGCCTGAGATAGAAACGGCTGTTTTGGTCACATTCCTAATTCAAAATTGAGTTCAGAATCGGAAATGACGCCTAGGTTTTTTATCTTTATTGCCCGTGAATTAAAATGTGCGGCCAGATTCTCTCTCTGTGCTTTGGCTCCATTAATAAGTACCTCGGTCTTGTCTTGATTTAGCTGGAGGAAGTTGTGAGCCATCCAAGTATTTAAATCACTAATACAGTCTAATCATTTATCTGTGGAGCTAAAATCCTCTGGTGACACAGAAATGTAAAGTTGTGTAAAGTCTGTGTAGCAGTGAAAATCAATGCTGTGCTTTCTGATGACGCTGCCTAGGAGTAACATATATAAACTGAACAATGCCAGACCAAAAATCAAACCTTGTGGAACTCCATATGTGAAATCATGTTCACTAAGGTCACAAAAGGAAGAATACTGCTTATAAAAAGCTGCCAATAGGGGGAGACAAACACCCGACGTTAAATCGGAATCAGAATGAATAGTGATACAACAACTGTAGTCGAGAGAATATTGTCAACAAGATTTAGGGTGAACAGTCACCTTCAAAAGACTCAATTCTGTTATTGTTGATGATGTTGTCCGTAAATACACATTTAATCACCGAAGCCCATCTGAATTCAAACAAAGACCTAATACATCAGTGGGTTATTTTATTGTTTGTGGGAGTGTTTTCACTGCAGCCATGCAGAAAACAAGAGGAAATCCTAGGCAAACAGGAAGGTTTCTTTTTTGTATAATAAAGACAAATTATTGTTCCGAAAACAATCAGGGTCTTTTAGAGTGAACAATACAGGGATAGACAAAATACCTGCACAACTAAGTTGGAATCTTGGAGTCCTTCATAGTGGGACAATTGATCAACGATGATCAACAATGACATCACAAGTCCCACAAGGGAGTCATATGCTCGGTGTGCATCCCAAATTGCATCCTATTGCCTACATAGGGCTTTGGTCAAAGGTAGTGCACTAAGGACCTTGGTCAAAACTAGTGCACTACATAGGGAATAGGGTGCCATTTCATTTGGGACTCAGCCTCAGTTTAGCTTTGAGGAAGTGATACAAGACCATGTTGGCACTTAGAACCACAGCTGCCATTTTGATTGATGTCCCTATAGGGAGAGGAACTAGTAGTCAGACACACTTGTGGCTATGAGTCTACTCTCAAATAATGCCACACATCTTCCTACATATTGTTCATAATGTTTCATTGTTCCTAACGAGTATCA
>NW_019948772.1:36506-37789 GCF_002910315.2 Salvelinus sp. IW2-2015
GATCTGTTTGAAAACAAAAAGAAGCAACCGATTCATTTGTTCACTGACTGTTTCTTCCAGTCAGGGCAGAGAACATAGCATGTTTCTCTGTAACACAGGGAGAGGCTTGAGGGACAACACAATAGACAATGGTCCGATCAGCATTACTACATAACATCCATTGTGTCCAGGGTTAAAATGTCCCCTAATTAGATTTTTCAGAGACCAAATATTCCTTTCTTTGAACTGACACCAAGATTTCTCCCCAAACATACTTTCACCAGGGAACCCACTGAGACTCAGATAAATCTTAATCTATTTTTGCATCACGTTACTGTACTCAGAAAAGACTGAAAAGAAGATGTCCGTATTTTATAAGGAAAAACGACATTGCTATAAAAACGAGACTACCTTATTTGGACTGGAGTGTACAGTAGCTACATACATCACGGTCGATGCTGGATTTACCCATATATGGCTAATCAACTGTACAGTCTAAAGTGATGGAGTACGCTGACTAAGGCCCAACAGTACTTCAACACAAACAACCTACGATCAGACCACGTTCTATAGGCCGGAGCAGGGGTAGGTAACCCTGGTCCTGGAGGGCCGCAGGAACTTCATGTTTTTGATTTAACTGACCTGGAAGACCAGGAGTGTAGAATTTAGACAATCACTGAACYGATCAATTAGCTCAGCTGGTTAGGTGTGGTGCCTAGTTGGGACATTATCCTGCAGTACCTGTGGCACTCCAGGAACAGGGTTGCCTACACCTGGGCCAGAAGCTGATACGTGTTCAACCCAGAATTAGCTCTACTCAATACGTTTAAACCTCCACCCTTCTGTGCGGTACTTTCCCTCTTTAGATAACATAACACAACTAGGCAAGCCTGAATAACCCAGACGTTCTCACAGACCATACAGGGAGTGTGTGTCCCAAATGGCACTCCATTCCCTATGGGCCCTTGTCAAAAGTAGTGCCCTACATAGGGAATAGGGTGCTATTTGGGACACAGAGGGGAGAAACCTGGAGGCCACTGGAGTCTGGGGGACGCTGCTGTACGTTTGAATTCCTTTGGAGCAGGCCCTCTCTCACAGCAGGGGGTTCCCAGCTGAAAGGAATGCTCCCGGTCCCTCTCACCGCTCCCTTCCCAGCCCAGTCGCCTCTCTTTGTGAGGCTGAGAVCCAACCTCGCCAATACAGGATGGAGGGAGAGGAAGATCATTCCGCTCGTTCCGCTCCTAAACCAAAACGGTCCCAAGTCCTCATTCCCAATTCCCAAATTGTTCCTGAATGGCGTTGTT
>NW_019948773.1:0-1361 GCF_002910315.2 Salvelinus sp. IW2-2015
ATTATAACGTCCAATACAAAACAACAACCACATCACGTACACAAGGTCCAATTCAAGATACAGCATCATGTCCTAACACTGTCATAGAACAGCTCGGCGTGTTTCACTCAGTACATTTAACATCTCTTAAAAGTGATCATGCCTTTTTAATAAGCTTCTGGATATGACACACCTGTCAGGTAGATGGATCATCTTGGCAAAGGAGAAAAGCTCACTAAAAGGGATGTAAACAAATTTGTGCACAAAATTTGAGAGAAATAAGCTTCTTTTTGTGCCTATAGAACATTTCTGGGGTCTTTTTATTTCAGCTCATGAAACATGGGACCAACACTTTACACGTTGCGTTTTTATATTTTTGTTCAGTGTATATGTATTGCGATTCGATACTGTGATTTTTTATTGCGATTTGATGTTCCAAACATATTGCTCACTATATGTCTGCTGCAGAGGGACGAGAGAGAGAGAGAGCTTGGGAACATTAGTTTTGATCAGTAATGGAAATAAAAAAGTGCTGAAAACATGTTGGCTCACTATTTTTTAAAAGAAGATAGCGAACAAGCTATAGGATGAAAAATACTGGCGTTTTGAAGCAGGTACAGCCGACTAGCGCTTTTTTACAAATTGGAGTAAAATATCGTCCAAAAATAATATTGTGATTTGTAACTGTATCGATTATTTTCCCCATCACTATTGTTTATACCTTCTATGACATGCTAACCCTGATCCTGACCAATCACAGGGGAGTATTACCACCCTAGAGCACAGGGCTTCGTCTGCTCGTTCTCACCTTTGACCTTACGGTCCCGCCTTCTTTTCTTGGAATAATAACTCATCTAACACGGTGGAGGGGTAGCTCGGTTTAGAAGAAAGAGGGTTTGGGTCAGGTTGTTGGACTGTGCTCTCTGCCCAGTTAAAGAGTAAGCAATCTTGGGGGGTTTGTGTGTGTGTTGCTTTAATAAGCAGTGTTATCAGGGCCAAGCTGTAGCCTGATTTGAGGTCATGGGGTCAGTCTGAGCTCTAAGCTGCAGGCCAGAAAGCAATACTCTCTACAAAGATGGTGGATAAATGAAGATTCGCCACTCAGGCCATGAATCATTGGGGGAAAAATGGCCACAGTTCCGGTCTGCTTAAGGGGTGGCTCTCCCATAGGCAGCAATGCATTAGCAGTTAGATATGGTCTGCTTAGTTCATTGACTGTTAATGAACTAGAAAAAAGGAGAGCGAGTGTCTCTCTTCCTCTTCCATATCTGCTCTCTTTCACTCTCCCCCTCGCTCTGTTCTGAACGTCTTTAAACATTTGGTTAAATCATATTAAAGGTTTGGACACTGGAGGCCAGAGCCACTCGAGACCTGTGTCCTGT
>NW_019948773.1:7181-11333 GCF_002910315.2 Salvelinus sp. IW2-2015
AGAAGAAGTTACAGGTCTGTGAGAGCCAGAAATCTTGCTTGTTTGTAGGTGACCAAATACATATTTTCCACTAATTTGCAAATAAATTCATAAGAAATCCTACAATGTGATTTTCTGGATTTCTTTTCTCATTTTGTCTGTCATAGTTGAAGTGTACCTATGATGAAAATTACAGGCCTCATCTTTTTAAGTGGGAGAACTTGCACAATTGGTGGCTGACTAAATACTTTTTTGCCCCACTGTATATCAGTCGTTGGTTGGCCACGAGTTGGTCATACCCCACCCTATGGTTTGACCAACGCATTGCTGTGGAGAAAGAGAGAGAAACGCATCTGTATCTCTCACAGAACTAGATTCACTTTATATGATCTTCCTATCTCCATCTGCTCTGATAGACATGAGCCTGCAACTCCCATCTCTCCAGGGTTGCACTTCGTCATTTATTTCCTGATAGAATCTTAGCCGCTGGAAGGGTTCTGCCGCAGCGCCGCCCTGATGAAATGGAATACATTTGCCAAAGTTCTAGAATCCCTGCCGTCTGTTCAGAAAGAAATGAAATAATTCAGAACACTACATCTGCTTCCGAGTGGCGTAGCAGTCTAAGGCAAGTGCATCGCAGTGCTAGAGGTGTCACTACAGTCCCTGGTTTGAATCCAGGCTGTATCACATCTGGCCGTGATTGGGAGTCCCATAAGGCGGCGCACAATTGGCCCAGTGTCGTCTGGGTTTGGCCGGTGTAGGCCGTCATTGTAAATAAGAATTTGTTCTTAACTGACTTGCCTGGTTAAATGAAGGTTAAAATAGAAACAACAGGAGTAGGCCTATAATTTTGCCACAGAGAATCAATAGCTTTAAAAAATAAACGTATAGCCCTGTGGATTGCGTGTAGCCCAATCACAAGGCATGCCTACAGTTGGGAATGTGTGGCGAATCTGTCAGTGAACACAGTATTAAGCCAAAATAAGCCAATTTTGCGATTTTTCAAATACAATCACGGGAAAACATGGGTTGGTTAGCAAACGGCTCCTGCTAAAAAAAGAAGACTAGTCTGTCTGTAGGCTACCAAATATGTTATCAACTTCCAAATAAGCCTATTGAGCGAACAGCATTGTTTTACAAAGCAGAACAAGAGAGAGATAGGCTTTTGTCAGGACCTCATTGGCCATCACCGCTGAGTGAGCTACGCATCATTAGGTGAGTGTTTTCAGGGCTATAATTTCCTCCTCAAATTGTACAACACATGTGTCTCCACACACCTAGGCCTAAGCTATTGATGGATTCAAGACCAGGTCGTTTTTTAAATATTTTTTTTTAGCTCAGATTCTCAGTTTGTCTGTGTCAAAGTATAGCCTGTCATTTTCGATAATTTGTGAGGTATTAAAAAAGGAATCTGCTAAAGTCTCCAATCATTTGAAATGATGTAGAATTGCATTAATAAATGCGTTTATGAATGGCACATGTTTTTGTATCCTAGACATAGGCTTAAAAAATATTATCCCCGTGTGTGCAACTTTTGTCCAAGCGCTCTCTGCTCTACACACAGCAACGCAGAAAAGCATGAACTCAATAACCGTTGAAGTTCGCGAAGTTGACATACACTTAGACTAATACACAACCTAAAAAGGAGGATGGTACCACAACAACTACCATTTAACATTTGTACCAGATCGGAAGACTAGTACGAGACACACGAGAGATAAAGACTGACGCGAGTCAGGTCGGGTGACGTGCAGTACTGCGGCCTAAAACAGAAATGCGGCACAAGTCGTGACACTCTGGAACCGAGACTCAGGCATCTAAGGAGATTTGAGCCCGTATCCGACTTGCTGGTGTTTGTAGTAAGGGTTGGGTGCCGATCAATAGACAGAAAGCAGAACGAACATGCATATCCAATCGATACGATGCGTCAACACTCCTTCCTAACAACTGACCGACCAGATGCCAGTCCAGTATCATCTCAGTGCTCGCGTTCCTCACCTCACAAGTCATCCCATCTTTTATCTCATCGCCGACTCGTCTATCTCTAACTAGAGCATAGAGTTAGATGTCTTGACTTCCTACGAGACTATAGATCTACCTGTTTTCATTTGTATTGAGGTAAAAAGCGTTTACATCCATTAGAGAATATCAAAGGCACACGCGGTTCTAAAAAAAAACGAAGCCACGGCTGGAGTGGCTATCGCTGTCACTGGGATGTCCAGCTGATGATCTGGCACCAAGGCGTGAACGATCGGCAGTATCTAGTGTTGAGGTGTATATTGAAATCACAAATGTCCTCCTCGATGCTTCCTCCATTTTGGTTGTTTCTTCCTGGTGTGCGAGTAGCGTGGGCAGTGGCTTTGTGTAACATCTTCGGGGCAAGAGAGGCGGTGAAAGCAAGAAAAATAAGGCTTAGAAGGGGTGTGTAAGTGAAAAGCGATTAGTATGGAGAAAAAGAACAGGAGGATGATAAATTAAAGGATGAATAAAGGATTGGATTTGAAGATTTAGTGTAAGTGATGTTGGTGGCAGCGGGCGTTGATTTTGGGGGAATGTTTCTGCAGTATGATACTAGGCTGAAGAGAAGTTGATGTACCACAAATAGTGGGAAGTGGGCGGCGAGAACGAATGCTCGGTTATAAAAAACTCAAGTTTTTAGTCACAAATGTCCTGACATTTTAATCCTAGTCAGAAGATCTGTCTTAGGTCAGTTAGGATCACCATTTATTTAAAGACAATGTGAATGTCAGATAATGTAGTAGAGATATCTGATTTAATTTTCAGTTTTTTATTCTTTTTCATCACATTCCCAGTGGGTCAAGAAGTTTACATACACTTAATTGTATTTGGGTAGTATTGCCTTTAATTGTTTTCAGTTTGGGTCCAAACGTTCCGCGGTAGACCTTCCAAAAGTTTTCCACAATAAGTTGGAGTGTACTTTTGGCCCATTCTTCTGACATGCTGGTGTAAGCTGAGATCAGGTTTGTAGTCATCTTGCTCGCAAACGTTTTTCAGTTCTGCCCACAGATTTTCTATAGATTGAGGTAAGGCCTTTTGAGGGCCATACTCCATACCTTGGACTTTGTTGTCTTGAAGCCATTTTTGCCACACTTTGGAAGTTTGCTTGGGGTCAATGTCATTTGGAAGCCCATTTGCGACAAACTTACTTCCTGACTGAATGTTCTGAGATGTTGCCTTCTCATAGTATCGATAATTTTCTTCCTCATGATGTCATCTTGAATTATTGTGAAGTAGACCAGTCCCTCTTGCAGCAAAGGGCCCCAAAATGATGCTGCCACCCGTGCTCACGGTTGGGAGGGTGTTCTGTTTTGGCTTTGCAAGCTCCCAGCCTTTTCCTCACAAACATAACGGTGGCTCATTATGGCCAATACAGTCTATTTTTGTTTCATCCGATCAAGGCCATTAACTCCAATTTTGTCCCAATGGGTTCAGTGCAAACCGTAGTCTGTTTTTTTATGGGGTTTTGGAGAGTGGCTTCTTCCTTGTCCTGAGCGGTACTATCAGGTTTATTGTTGAATATGGACTCCGTTTTACTAGTGGCTATTGTTACTATGTTTGTGGGAACCCGTTTCTACAGCATCTTCACAAGTTCATATTGCTGGTTGTCACTGGGAATTTGGATTGCACTTTTCACGCACGCAAAGTGTTCCATCTCTAGGAGACATAGGGTCTCCTTCCTCGAGGTATGCACGGATGCGAGGTCCCATGCTTTTTAAACATCATGCGTATGTTTATTTCCATACCATGGATGACGCATTTCCATGAGTCAAAGTAAACAGAGGGCACCACATGAGTCTTGAAGGTAAGGGACTTAAATTATCCACAGGTACGCCTCCAAATTGACTAAAATTATGTCATTACCCTATAGAAAGTTCTAAAGTCATGCACATAATTTTCTAAATTTTCCAGCTGATTTAAGCAACAGTCAGACTTAGTGTATGTTAAACTTCTGACCACTGGAATTGTGATACAGTGAAATATCTTGTCTGTAAAGCATTGTTGGGTAAAAATGACTTTTTGTTGTCATGACAAGTAGATGTTCTACGATCTTATTCATCTCCAAAAACAAAATGGGACGTGTCGCTGTTCAGACTTTACGTAGGCATAGGTGGTACACCTTAGCTAATAAGGTTAGTCATAAAGACTCAAAGT
>NW_019948773.1:14784-23416 GCF_002910315.2 Salvelinus sp. IW2-2015
AATAAAAAAATAAAAAAAATCTCTAGGAAACAGAATGCGTCTCCTTCCTGAGCCGTATGACGGCTGCGTGGTCCCATGGTGTTTTATACTTATGTACTATGTTTGTACAGATGAACGTGGTACCTTAAGGCATTTCGAAATTACTCCCAAGGA
Source organism: Salvelinus sp. IW2-2015 (assembly GCF_002910315.2). Classification (NCBI taxonomy): domain Eukaryota; kingdom Metazoa; phylum Chordata; class Actinopteri; order Salmoniformes; family Salmonidae; genus Salvelinus; species Salvelinus sp. IW2-2015. Next base: position 14,938 of record NW_019948773.1, read on the forward strand.
TGAACCAGACTTGTGGCGGTCTACAAGTCTGGCTGATTTCTTTTGATTTTCCCATGATGTCAAGCAAAGAGGCACTGAGTTTGAAGAAGGCCTTGAAATACAGTAAACCTCCAATTGACTCAAATGATGTCAATAGCCTATCAGAAGCTTCTAAAGCCATGACATCATTTTCTGGAATTTTCCAAGCTGTTTAAAGGCACAGTCAACGTAGTGTATGTAAACGTCTGACCACTGGAAATGTGATACAGTGAAATAATCTGTCTGTAAACAATTGTTAGAAAAATGACTTGTGTCATGCACAAAGTAGATGTCCTAACCAACTTGCCAAAACTATAGTTTGTTAACAAGACATTTGTGGAGTGGTTGAAACACAACTAGTTTAATGACTCCAACTTAAGTTGTATGTAAACTTCTGACTTCAACTGTATGTACAGCGTCATGTGTGGTTTTAGAATAATATAAATGATGTATTCCGTGATGGACAGAAGTCAGTGTGGTTGTGTTTTTGTCCAGCAGCTAAAGGGTGTTGGTTATACTCATTGACATACAGACAGCTGAGGGTTTTGGTTATACTCATGACAAACAGACAGCTGAGGGGTTTGGTTATACTCATTGACATACAGACAGCTGAGGGTGTTTGGTTATACTCATTGACATACAGACAGCTGAGGTGTTTGGTTATACTCATTGACATACAGACAGCTGAGGGGTGTTTGGTTATACTCATTACATACAGACAGCTGAGGGGTGTTTGGGTATACTCATTGACATACAGACAGCTGAGGGGTGTTGGTTATACTCATTGACATACAGACAGCTGAGGGGTGTTTGGTTATACTCATTGACATAGACAGCTAGGGGTGTTTGGTTATACACAGCGACAGACAGACAGCTGACGGGGTGTTGTCATAATCCGTGACAGACACGCCTCCGAGTCAAGCCTGTTAGTTGATGTCACAGCAGCCTGGCCTGGCCAAGCTGAGAAACACACTATTATTGTGTTATACTTGTTTTAGAACACAGCGATTCATTTGTGTTCTTCAATGGGTCCCTCCCTCCTCATCTGAATGTAATGCCAATGACTGTCAGTAGTACCACAGCTTGTAATACCAAGTTGTAGTTGAAGGGTTGTGGTATTGCTGGGCAGGAAACTAATACTTTCCATGAGAGTGAAAAGTGATTTCTCATCTGCGTGTCTCTCTTTCAGAGAAAAATAACAGAGGTAAAATCAACTTTTTTCTACAATGCTTGTTTTGGGACTAACTCCCTGCACCACAAGTGAGAGAAGTGCTAACCCTTCATTCTCTCTTCCAGGCCATCATGTCTTCCGTTAGCGACAACCAGGATCCTGATCAAGGGTGGCAAGGTGGGTGTGTTGTGTTGTGGTTATTGATGGTGGTGGTGAAGATCCCAGTGGGATTGAAGCATTGTCTGTTTAATCTAAAATATATCACTGGAGACTATTGCAGAGTTGTTGGATAATTACCGTTTCATTTATTCATTTTTTCTGTCCAGCACCTGATTCATGCATATTTTTCCCACCAGGTGGTGAACGATGACGTGACGCAGGAGGCAGACGTTACATTGAGAACGGCATCATCATGCAGGTGGGGGAGGGGCTGATGATCCCGGAGGGCCAAGGTGATTGACGCTTCTGGGAAACTGGTCCTCCCGGGGGATCGACACCAGTGTGCACCTCCAGCAGACGTTCATGAATGCGACCACCGTGGACGACTACTACAGTGGCACCAAGGTATCTGTTGGCTGTATGGTCTTCAGGAGTCCTGTCTGTGAGGTTGAGAGAGAAAAACACTGCTGTATGGTCTTCAGGAGTCCTGTCTGTGGAGTTGAGAGAGAAAAACACTGCTGTATGCTTTACCCTCAATAACAGTGTGGTGGGCGTTACCCTTAATAACAGTGTGGTGGCGTTACCTCTCAATAACCCAGTGTGGGTGGCGTTACCCTCAATAACCCAGTGTGGTGGGCATTACCCTCAAATAACAGTGTGGTGGGCATTACCCTAAATAACAGTGTGTGGGCTACCCTCAAAAAACAGTTGGTGGGCACTACCTCAATAACAGTGTGGTGGATTACCCTCAATAACAGTGTGGTGGCATTACCCTCAATACAGTGGTGGTGGGCATTACCCTCAATAACAGTGTGGGTGGGCTTTACCCTCAATAACAGTGTGGTGGGCATTACCCTCAATACACAGTGTGGGTGGGCATTACCCTCAATAACAGTGTGGTGGCATTACCCTCAATAACCCAGTGTGGTGGGCGTTACCCTCAATAACCCAGTGTGTAGGCATTACCCTCAATAACCCAGTGCTGTAGGCATTACCCTCAATAACCCAGTGTGGTGGGCTTTACCCTCAATAACCCAGTTGGTGGCATTACCCTCAATAACAGTGTGGTGGGCGTTACCCTCAATAACCCAGTGTGGTGGCGTTACCCTCAATAACAGTGTGGTGGGCATACCTCAATAACAAGTGTGGTGGGCATTACCCTTCAATAACCCAGTGTGGTGGGCGTTACCTCAATAACCCAGTGCTGTAGCATTACCTCAATAACAGTGTGGTGGGCATTACCCTCAATAACCCAGTGTGGTGGGCATTACCCTCAATACCCGTGTGGTGGGCATTACCCTCAATACAGTGTGGGTGGGCTTTACCCTCAAATAACCAGTGTGTGGGCGTTACCTCAATAACAGTGTGGTGGGCATACTCAATACCGATGTGGTGGGCGTTACCTCAATAACAGTGTGGTGGGCGTTACCCTCAATAACAGTGGTGGTGGGATTACCCTCAATAACCCAGTGTGAGTGGGCGTTACCCTCCAATAACAGTGGGTGGGCGTTACCCTCAATAACAGTGTGGTGGGCTTTACCCTCAATAACCCAGTGTGGTGGGCGTTACCCTCAATAACAGTGTGGTGGGCGTTACCTCAATAACCCAGTGTGGTGGGCGTTACCCTCAATATATATATATAAGGGCACAAGGCGAGACCCAGATGCAAGATGGTTAGAGTCCAAGATGTTTATTAACAATCAAAAGGGGTTGGCAAGAGAATGGTGTGGACAGCAAAAGGTCAAAACCATTCAGAGTTCAGAGGTACAGAATGGCAGGCAGGCTCGAGGGCAGACAGAATGGTCAGACAGGCGGAATGGAGTCCAGGAAAAACAGCAAAGTTCAAATCCGGGAGGACTAGTAAAAGAGCATAGAAAGCAGGCGCATGGGAAAAACACGCTGTGTGACTTGAACATACAAGACGAACTGGCACAGAGCGACAGGAAACACAGGGATAAATACAGTGGAGAAATAAGAGACACCTGGAGGGGGTGGAGACAAATCACAAGGACAGGTGAACCGATCAGGGCTGACACAATAACCCAGTGTGGTGGCATTACCTCATAACCCAGTGTGGTGGCATTCCCTCAATAACACCGTGATGTATGCATTACCCTCAATAACCCAGTGTGGTGCGCATTACCTCAATACACCCAGTGTGGTGGCATTACCCTCAATAACACCGTGATGTATGCATTTACTCAATGAACACAGTGCTGTATTGCATTACCTCTCAATAACACAGTGTGGTGCGCATTACCATTCAATAACACCGTGATGTTATGCATTACCCCTCAATCAAACCGTGATGTATGCATATACCCTCAATAACCGCAGTGCTGTATGCATTACCCTCAATAATCCCAGTGTGGGTGGGCATTACCCCTCAATTACACGTGATGTATGCATTACCTCTCAATAACACAGTGCTGTATGCATTACCCTCAATAACACAGTGGTGGTGCGCATTACCTCAATAACACAGTGCTTGCATGCATTACCCTCAATAACACAGTGCTGTATGCTTTACCCTCAATAACACAGTGATGTATGCACTACCCGTCAATAACACAGTGCTTGTATGCATTACCCTCAATAACCCAGTGCTGTATGCATTACCCTCAATAACCCAGTGATGTATGCATTACCCTCAATAACCCAGTGCTGTATGCATTACCCTCAATAACACAGTGCTGCATGCATTACCCTCAATAACACAGTGCTGTATGCTTTACCCTCAATAACACAGTGCGTTGCATTACCCTCATACCCAGTGATGTATGCATTACCCTCAATAACACAGTGGATGTATGCATTACCCTCAATAACACAGTGCTGTATGCATTACCCTCATAACCCAGTGTGTGGGCATTACCCTCAATAACACAGTGCTGTATGCATTACCTCAATAACCCAGTGCTGTATGCATTACCCTCAATAACCCAGTGCTGTGGCTGCACTGGGTTATTGAGGTAATGCCAGAGGGCTCGCCTCTGAGTCTTGGTTTCTTTACTCCTGTGCTGCTGCTTGCTCTTTGGGGATTAAGAGGGGTTACTTGTTGTAAAAAAGCTGTATCAAACAACTTTATTCATTGACAAAAGACAATGGTTTAGGACTGGCATTACGTTCTCTCTCTCTGTCTCTCTCTGTATTTTGGTAGAAACCTGCAGCAAGGTGGATCAGCAATGCCAAATACTCAGTTACAAAAGTGACATTCCCGTGGCAAGAACAGGTTGTAATGATGTCATTATTACAATGCCTCCTGGGAATTTGGCAATATACATACTAATAGCGCATTGCAATGATGAATGTCAAATGTAATGGTAGCAACTATATGGTTTTGTACAGCAACGAGAGTCAATACGGTGTTATGGGACGAGATATAGTTACCCATGCATCAATTGATAATGATAATTGACCCAGCCTTGTGGGTAACTAACAACCATTCTGTCAGACAGTATTCCACCTCACTGTAACCCACTGGACCACCATGTGCCACCATGCAACTAAATAATTAATCTTCCCAGTGTGCCTTGCAGCGTGAGAAATAACTTAAGATTTTGTGTGGAAGACAGACTCCTGAATTCCTTCCTCCCTGAATCCCAACCCGACCCTTAGTCCCTGATTCCCTCATCCGCTACACGCCTGGAGGATCTGAATAGAAGGCCAAATCCCACTCAACCTCTCAGAAGGCAAATTGAAGTAATTACCATATTGCAATAAATTACCAATTCTTCTTGATCTACAGAAATGGCTAGGGGTTGATTACGGGATTCAGGGAGAGAGTAAGAAATATTCAGAGAACTACTATTGAACCGGGCGTGTTAGACTCAGATGCGTGCATTTTTTAGACCGAGATAGTGATGCATAATTGCTGACTCAAGTTAGATATGATACATTATTCTCTGTTCTGAGTCATCTTTATTTATTTATATAACTCACTTCCCCATCCATGATTTTATAGATGTAGCAGGAAGCTGTGAAGCTGTAGCAGCAGGCGGACTGAACAGCCGAATTTAAAGATTCATTTCCATTATATTCTGTATTCTTTTCCATTTTATTCTGTTCTGTTTCTATTCTGTTTTCTATTTATTATATTCTCAGTGCACTGAAGGGAGAGCTGGAGGGTAGAAGAGGGATAAAGGGAGAGACAGAGCAGGATGGAGAGAGAGAAAAACAGAGACACGAGGAAAAACAGAGAGCGACTAACTATTGATATTATTATAAAATATGTTTTTATTACATGTATATTGTATACATTTGTTGCTATGCAATATTGACTCAATGTTTTTCATGCCAATAAAACAGCTTACATTTAAAAGAGACAGAGAGAGATGGAGACAGACAGATGAGGGAAAGAGAGAGCGAGAGGGTGGTGGTGGGGCTGGGGAAGCAAGCAGACAGACTGGGGCTATCCCAGATCACTTCAGGGCATGGATGACTCATCCCATCATTATGCTCAACCACGAGATTACACACAGCGTCTGAGAGCATAGCTGTGTTTTAGACCACAAGCTAGCCAAGGATATGTTATCCCCCCTCCCCCCCCCGTCAATCAACCGTAGCTGCTGCTGTGCTGCCTGGCTAGAGTACCAAGACAAATGCAGATCGGTTTCTGTTTCCATGGCTACCATGGGGCTGCTGCAAAGACTGCTGAAATGACCTTTTCCCTCAGGTAATTTTGCTTGAAGACAATAGTTCTCAAACACACTACACTAGACACACTTACAACCCTTACCAGACACTCCTCCGCTCTCTCTAGGGTCAGCTGACTCAAAGATGCTATTTGGAGGATGCACTTAACAGCACAGTAACAGACTCGGTTGGTGTTTTAAAGGATTTAATATAGTAGGTATTTTGTTTTACATCAGTATCAACCTGGTTTTCGAAAGGATTTAGAACAAATTTTATTAGTCACATGCGCCGAATAATACAGGTGTAGACCTTACAGTGAAATGTTTACTTACGAGTCCCTAACCAACAATGCAGTTAAAAAAAAAATGCGGATAAGAAATAAAATTAACAAGTAATTAAAGAGCAGCAGTAAAATAACAAGAGCGAGATTATATACAGGGGGGTGCCGGTACAGTCAATGTGCGGGGGCACCGGTTAGTTGAGGTAATATGTACATGTAGGTAGAGTTATTAAAGTGACTATGCATAGATGATAACAGAGAGTAGCAGCGGTGGGGGAGGGGGGCAATTCAAGGTAGCCATTTTATTAGGTGTTCAGGAGTCTTATGGCTTGGGTGTAGAAGCTGTTTAGAGGCCTCTTGGACCTAGACTTGGCACTCCGGTACCGCTTGCCATGCTGTAGCAGAGAGAACAGTCTATGACTCGGGTGTCTGGAGTCTTTGACAATTTTTAGGGCCTGCCCCTGACACCGCCTGGTATAGAGGTCCTGGATGGCAGGGAGCTTGGCCCCAGTGATGTACTGGGCCGTTAGCACTACCCTCTGTAGTGCCTTACGGTCGGAGGCCAAGCAGTTGCCATACCAGGCAGTGATGCAACCAGTCAGGATACTCTCGATGGTGTAGAACCTTTTGAGGATCTGAGAACCCATGCCAAATATTTTCAGTCTCCTGAGGGGGAATTAGGTTTTGTCGTGCCCTCTTCACGACTGTCTTGGTGTGCTTGGACCATGTTAGTTTGTTGGTGACGTGGACACCAAGGAACTTGAAGCTCTCAACCTGCTCCACTGCAGCCCCGTCGATAAGAATGGGGGCGTGCTCGGTTCACTTTTTCCTTTAGTCCACAATCATCTCCTTTGTCTTGATCACGTTGAGGGAGAGGTTGTTGTCCTGGCACCACATGGCCAGGTCTCTGACCTCCTCCCTATAGGCTGTCTCGTCGTTGTCGATGATCAGGCCTACCACTGTTGTGTCATCGGCAAACTTAATGATGGTGTTGGAGTCATGCCTGGCCGTGAACAGGGAGGACAGGAGGGGACTGAGCACGCACCCCTGAGGGGCCCCTGTGTTGAGGATCACCGTGGCGGATGTGTTGTTACCTACCCTTACCACCTGTGGGTGTCCTGTCAGGAAGCCCAGGATCCAGTTGCAGAGGGAGGTGTTTAGTCCCAGGGTCCTTAGCTTATCGATGAGCTTTGAGGGCACTATGGTGTTGAACGCTGAGCTGTAGTCAATGAATAGCATTCTCATATAGGTGTTCCTTTTGTCCAGGTGGGAAAGAGCAGTGTGGAGAGCAATAGAGATTGCATCATCTGTGGATCTGTTGGGGCGGTATGCAAATTAGTGGGTCTAGGGTTTCTGGGATACTGGTGTTGATGTGAGCCATGACCAGCCTTTCGAAGCACTTCATGGCTACAGACGTGAGTGCTATGAGTCGGTAGTCATTTAGGCAGGTTACCTTAGTGTTCTTGGGCACTAGCACTATGGTGGTCTGCTTAAAACATGTTGGTATTACAGACTCCGACAGGGAGAGGTTGAAAATGTCAGTGAAGACACTTGCCAATTGGTTAGCGTGTGCTCGCAGTACACGTCATGGTAATCCGTCTGGCCCTGCGGCCTTGTGAATGTTGACCTGTTTAAAGGTCGTACTCACATTGGCTGCGGAGAGTGTGATTACACAGTCTTCCAGAACAGCTGGTGCTCTCATGCATGTTTCAGTGTTATTTGCCTCGAAGCGAGCATAGAGGTAGTTTAGCTCGTCTGGTAAGCTCGTGTCACTGGGCAGCTCTCAGCTGGCTTCCTGTTGTAGTCTGTAATGGTTTGCAAGCCCTGCCACATCCGACAAGCCTCAGAGCCGGTGTAGTACGATTCGATCTTTGTTCTGTATTGACGCTTTGCTTGTTTGATGGTTCCTCGGAGGGCATAGCGGGATTTCTTATAAGCTTCCGGGTTAGTCCTGCTCCTTGAAAGTGGCAGCTCTAGCTCAGTGTGGATGTTGCCTGTAATTCATGGCTTCTGGTTGGGGTATGTACGTATGGTCAATGTTGGGATGACGCCATCGATGCACTTATTGATGAAGCCAATGACTGATGTGGTGTACTCCTCAATGCCATCGGAGGAATCCCGGAACATATTCCAGTCTGTGCTAGCAAAACAGTCCTGTAGCTTAGCATCTGCTTCATCTGACCACGTTTTTATTGATCTAGTCACTGGTGCTTCCT
>NW_019948773.1:28336-28591 GCF_002910315.2 Salvelinus sp. IW2-2015
AATGTCCCTAGCGTTATGGATATCAGCCCTTCATAATATTGTAATGTCCCTAGCGTTATGGATATCAGCCCTTCATAATATTGCAATGACCCTAGCGTTATGAATATCAGCCCTTCGTAATATTGCAATGACCCTAGCGTTATGGATATCAGCCCTTCATAATATTGTAATGTCCCTAGCGTTATGGATATCAGCCCTCGTATTATTGCAATGTCCCTAGCGTTATGGATATCAGCCCTTCATAATATTGTAATG
>NW_019948774.1:0-3675 GCF_002910315.2 Salvelinus sp. IW2-2015
CGTATGAGTGTCGCCTGTGCTAATGTGTTGTTGAGTGTGTGTGTCTGTATCAGTAACCGTGTTAGATAACTTGCACATAAGCTGATGCTAGATTGTATGTGTATAACTCCATGAACTGAATCAGATGCATCTGCTGCCATGAACTCGAACTGCTAGAGGAATGTGAAGACTACCTGAATGAAATGCTAGATAATGAAGTGTGAGGAACTCCATGACACCTGATGATAGGATTTATGAGTGTGAAATAACTCATGACTGAATGCTAGATGTACTTCTGATAAACTCCATGAACTGAAAGTAAGATGTATTGGATATACTCCACGAACTGAAATGCTCGCTGAATCTGATAACTCCATGAACCTGAATGATAGATGAATTGTGATATACGCTCCATGAACTGAACTGCTAGATGTACGTGTATAACTCCAATAAACTGCGATGCTAGATGTATGTTGAATAACCACCTGACTGAATGCTAGAGAATGTGTAACTCATGAACTGAATGCCGAGACATGAAGTGTTTAAGATTAACCTTTCCAGAAACTTAAACGCTAGTATTGTATAGTGTGATAATACACAAGAAACTGAATGGCTCAGATGTAATGTGTGATAACGTCCACTGAACTGAATGCTAGATGTATGGTGACTAACTCCATAACGAAATCACAATTATGATGTGATAAATGACTTCTATGAACGAGCTAGAGTTGTATGTGATAACTCATGAACTGGAATGGGCCAGATGAATAATGATAACTCAGTGAACTGGAAAATGCAGATTGTAATGTCGAGTTTATAACCGGCCTTCTGAACTGAATTGCTAGAAGTGATGTGATTATATATCCAATGAATAAGTGCGAGTTCTAATGTTGATGAGAGCGTCCCATGACTAAAGGGTCTCATGAATGTTGATAACTCTCTTTCATACCGAATGTCTAAGATCGATGAATGGTTGATAACTCCCTGAACATTGAATCGTCAGCATGAACTATGTTGATAACTTCCATGAACGAATGCTTAGAGTGAATGTTGCACTTAACTGCCCTGAACTGAATGCTAGAGAATACGCTTGATAGACTCCTGAACTCGTATATTCTCTTAGGAAGGCAGTCTGAATGTGTTATAACCCCTGAATCTAGAGAGCTAGAGTAAAATGTTTGAACATAACTCCATGAAACTGAATCTAGACGTGAATGTGAATAAACCAATGTAACTCGAATTGCTAAGACACTGTTATGTGTGATAAACATCCATAACTGAATGCTAGAATGTAAGTGTATAAGACCCATGAATCTGAATGCTGAGATGTGTATGTGGTATAAGACAGTTTCATGAAACTGAAATGCTAATGTATGTTGTGAATAACTCCCGAACTGAATGCTGTAGAAGGTATGATTGAAACTCCATGAACGAAATGCTAAGATGTATTGTTGATCAAAACTCCATGCACGATATGCTAATGTAATGTGTTACATCGATGAACTGAATGCAGAATGTACGTGTGGCCAGTGAAGGAGGTTAACTTTAGTATCTGAACTCTTCAAGTTCTATTTGAGCTTTCACTTAGCCTACATGTGCCTAGAGGGCAGGGAGTTTACCTTGGTGGTTGGTCGTACGGATTTCTATATATTAACGGCCTGTAGCTCCCGGTAACGCACAGATAAAAGTAAGTATGAATCCCAGCCGCTAGTGTCAGTTAGAGCTCTCTCTCTTCTCTCCTCTTTTTCTTTTCTTCTCTCTCTCTCTTCGTCTCTTCATCATCTCTCTCTTCATCTCTTCAGTCTTCTCGTCTCTCTCCCTCTATTTACATTTTACTGATCTCTCGCTTGCCTACTACCTATCACTTGGCATCAGTCTATTTTTGTTTTATCTTTTTACTGGTCATTTTATGTAAGATTGATACTGAGTGTCCTACTATCCGTTCCCTTCCTCTGAAGGACTTGTTTGGGCCCTGGAAGCTTCAATCCAAATTACGGTTTAAGAGTTTAAGTTGATTCTATATATATATTTCTCTCATAATACCTCGCTCACCAGGACGACACCAGAAGCTAGGGCGCCCTATCCTTACCCCAACGTCTGTGTTGGTAATCGTACGGTTACGGTTCAAATCCTACATTAAGCAGGGAACATGGAAGCTGAACCTCACATGCACACATAACTGGAGACTCAGACGGACACTCATGCTTGATTTAATGCTTCTTCGGGTTACGAGCGAACATACCTGGGTTCAAATAGTATCTGCTTTCTTTCAAATCATTTATCTGGGCTTGATTGAGCTCGCCTGGCAGCAATTGAACTCATGGGCAAGTCTCAAAGTCCAGAACCCCGCCCATCTGGCACTTCTGGCAGGCTAAAGCAACCGGTCAAAGTATTGGAAAGAAAAGGAAATACTATTTGAACCCAGGTATGGTCGCTTGTAACCTGAACATTCCCTTAAATCAAGCATGAGTGTCAGTCTGAGTCTCCAGCTATGTGTGCANGTAAGTCTCAAATGGCACCCTATCCTCTTCAGAGTCCTCCTTGCTACAAATATTATTACCATTCAGACAACGTATAGCTCAAAATTGGGTTCGTATGTAGGTTGTCTTTTATTTTTACAGGCTCTCTGGAAACTCCGGTGGCAACGGCATCGACTCCTCCACAAACTCACAGTCCAACACTTCCCAGCAGTGGTGTCCTGAGTCAAACATTCCAGAGCCAAGGACCGCCCCATATTTATACATCCTCTCTGGGTTGCAGGGAAGATTCTGACCACTTCTGGTCAGATCCTCAGACAGGATGAGATCTGGGTGTAAAGTGTTTGGATCCAGAACCACAGGAACTCCAGAGAGACAGAGAGGTTAGTCAATATGCAGGAAACACTGCCAATTTAAAAACATACATTTTGAATTTGAATTCATAAAAAAAAGAAATGGCTTCAGAATATTTCCATTTGTCATAACTGTTTATGATATAATTAAGGATTTAGACATGTTATGTGATTATTATAAACTCAGCAAAAAAAGAAACATCCTCTCACTGTAAACTGTGTTTATTTTCAGCAAACTTACCATGTCCAAATATTTATATGAACATAACAAGATTCAACAACTGAGACATAAACTGAACAAGTTCCACATACATGTGGCAAACAGAAATGGAATAATGTGTCCTTGAACAAAGGGGGGGGGGTCAAAATCAAAAGTAACAGTCAGTATCTGGTGTGGCCACCAGCTGCAGTAAGATCTGCAGTGCATCTCCTCCTCATGGACTACATCAGATCTGCCAGTTCTTGCTGTGAGATGTTACCCTACTCTTCCACCAAGGCACCTGCAAGTTCTCAGATATTTCTGGGGGGAATGGCCCTAGCCCTCTACCTCCGGTCCAACAGGTCCAAAACGTGCTAAATGGGATTGAGATCGGGGCACTTCGCTGGCCAAGGCAGAACACTTAATGTCACAACTCTTTTGTTGCTGAGAGTTTTCCTGCGCCACATAAAATGCAGATGAGCTTCATGATTTACATCAATTCACTGAAAACCAGCAGTAACACACGGTTAAATGAACAGTATCACACTTCATGTAGCCTCATATTAGCCAGCTAATAGCCTAACCACTAATCAAGCAACATTATGGACTGAACGTTCAAATCCTGTTGCTGCAGGATTATTTTGCTGCGACAATACTGGTCAAATTA
>NW_019948774.1:5203-13799 GCF_002910315.2 Salvelinus sp. IW2-2015
TACTATGTAATACTACCCACCTGTAATACCGATCACGACCCAAGGGGGGTACTATGTTGTAAACTACCCCACATGTATCCGATCAGACCAGGTACTATGTAAAATACCCCACAGTATCCCATCAACCAGGTACGATTAATTACTCCCCACCTGTAATCCAATCAGACCGGAGATGGGTACATGTAATACTTTCCTGACCTTATAGCAGAGGACCGTTTCTTGTAATACTCCACCCACCATGTGTTCTGTTTAATCAGGACCAATACTATGCATACTCCCCCCACCTGTTATCCGATCAGACGGCACCTATGTAACTATTTTCCCCACTGTATCAGAACAGATCATTTGTACAATGTATTACTTTACTCCCCCCACCTTGTATCCGGATCAGACCAGGAGAGTACTATGTAAATACTCCCCCAAACCTGTATCCGATCAGACCAGTACAATGTAAATACTCCCCCACCTGTATCCGAATCAACCGAGTACAATGTAACTCCCCACCTGTAATCCGGATAAAGAAAACAGTTACCTATGTAAAAACTCCCACATGTATTCATCAGAACCACAAGTACTTATTTAATACTCCCCCACCGTATCGGATTCAGACCATAAGTGAAAGACTATGTAATACTCCCCACCTGCAGCCGATCAGACAGATGGGTACTATATTAATACTACCCCTGAATCCGATCAGACCAGAAGTACTAATGTTAATACTCCTCCGCGCCCCCTGGTTCTAGATCAGACCAATACTAGTGATACTCCCCAGACAGTATCTTGTGATCAGACCCAGGGCCAGAGCGGGTACTTGAATAGACCACCTGATCGGAATCACAGACCTAGGTACTATAACTTCCAACCCCCACCTGTATCGATCAGAACAGGATACTATGTAATACACCCATCTATATCCATCAGATCAGGTACTATGTAATACTCCCCCCCACCCTTTATCAGACAAGTACAATGTATAATACATACCCCCACCGTATCCGATCAGACCACGAAGGGGGGTACTATGTAATACCCCACATTATCCGATTCCAGACAGAGCGGTACATAATATCCCCCACCTTTTGATCGGATCAGACCAGGGTACTATGTTGTAATACCTTCAGCCACCTGTTATACCGATCAGACCCCATCGGGCGTAGGGACTAGGGTTTACAATGAGGCCCACGGATGTATGCGGAGCCGGATTATTGATCATCAACCAAGTACCTGCTTCTGTGATACATGGGGGAGATTACATAGTAAGCCGGTTTCTATTCTCTATCGTATACAGGTCAGGAAAGGATATTACATAGACCTGTTTGTGATTGGATACAGTGGGGTAGATATTACATATACCTGGTTCTGATCGTAACAGTGGGGGAAGAAGTGATTACAGAGTCCTGGGTCTGACTCGGGATACATGTGGGAGTACTATGTATACCCCACATGTATCGCCGAATCAGACCACTGGGGGTACTATTAATACTCCCCCACCTGTATCCAATCAAGACCAGACATGGGAAGGTAATTTCATTATACCTGAGTCATCTGATCAATTTTGTCATTGGATCTTAATATGCCCTGTAGGTTCTTATTGCTATGTTTGGAGTGACTCAAACATCTAAACAAAATCTGAATGGGAAACACTGCCCCTGACATTTTTTGAATTTGTTATGTGGTCTCCCTACTGTTCTAAGTTTTTTTATTATGGTTATGGTTGTTTAAGGTTCTCCAAAAAATTATATAGCTCCATTAGTTATATTTCTTTTACCCCATATGTTTATATCTGTGGTTTTAGTCTTTTAAAGTTTACACTGAAAAGTTTACCATCCTGAAATATTACCCCTGACCCCCCCACCAAACAACAAAAGTAAACTATTATTTGCCCATGATTATCTTTTGGATAGGTGTGTGCGGCTATAACCGACATCTAAAACCCAAAATCTGCGCTGTATCTGAAAAATTCCGGGAGAATAATATAATTTGGGGAAACACACTGGAGTTAGAAGTATATATTCGGGTAGTTGCTCAACATCAGCAAAACCCAAGACACACAAGAGATCCTCGTTTATGGCGCTGTTCTTAGCGCACTTTGAGCTGTTTTCTCTATGATGCTCTATGATAGTTTGACGCAACGTTGAATTGAGTAAAGGCGACCATGCCCCTGTTTTATCTCTTGTACATCTTATGGTCAATTACTATAAATTGGCTATCTGCCGCTTGGACCACTATAGATGAGAACTGATACGTAGTAAAAGTGCCACCCTAATCTACTGATAATACTCGACAGTTAAAAAACACCGTCTTACTAAGGTTAATTTTTGTGTCAAGTTCTGCAAGGGCATTTGTAAAACAATACCCGTCTGCATTAAATTAAGGCACTGTTCGTGCCATCTGACGTTTATCAGGGTTACAACCTCGAGGATGGAAGACGGTATATAGTGTTTGCCCGAGCATGATAGGAGGAGAGAGATACCCGTGAGCCTGGTGGTGTTCGCTTGTCATAGCATTCAACTGTTCTGGCCTTATTAAAACAGACCCCAGATCAGATTGTTATGGTCCCAAACATGTTCTGAAATATTGACTTGAACCCTGTCTATGTAAACCCACCGTGCGTGGGTGTAGATTAAATTGTTTCTGTGACGCACTCAGAGTACTAAAATTTCAACTCCTATAGAGGAAACTATAGACTGTTTTCTATCCAATAATAACAATAATATTGCATTATGTACGATCAAGAATTGAGTAGGAGGCAGGTTTAATTTTTGGAAATGTAAAAAAAAAAATAATTGCTAACAGCTCCCACATCTAACTTAGACAAGAGGTTAACAAGAAATTTTGTGGAGAGTGGTTGAAAAACGAGTTTAATGACTCCAACCTAAGTGATGTAAACTTCCGACTTCAAGATGTATGATAAACAGAGAGTAAGCAGCAGCGAAAGAGGGGTATAGGGGGGGTCACACAATGAGAAATAGTCCGGGTAACCATTTGATTACCTGTTCAGGAGTCACTTATGGGCTTGGGTAAGACTTAGAAGTATTCCAAGGAAGCCTTTTGGACACTTAAAGACTTTCGCGCTCTGGTACCGCTTGCCGCACACTGTCTGTAGAAGACTGGTTTGTGTAGCCAGAGGACAACAGTCTATGACTAGGGTGACTGGAGTCTTTGACTATTTTTAGGCCTTCCTCTGACACTGCCTGGTATAAGAGGTCCTGGATGGCAGGAAGCTTGCCCCAGTGATGTACTGGGCCATTCGCCACTACATCTCTGTAGTGCCTTGCGCTCGGAGCAGAATGCAGGTGTCCATACCATGGCCAGTGATGCAAGCCAAGTCAGGATCCTCTCGATGGTGCAGCTGTAGAACCTTTTGAGGATATGAGGACAGATCCCAAATCTTTTCAGTCTCCTGAGGGGAATAGGCTTTGTCATCCCTCTTCACGACTGTCTCAGTGTGTTGTGCGCACGCATGGTATGTTTGTTGGGTGAATGTGGACTACCAAAGAAACTTCAAAGCTCTCAACACCTGCTCAAAGAGCCTTCTCTCTGAGGTCAGAGGGCTTAATTCTTCACCCTGGAGATCCAGAGCGGTGTGCCCGGGAGACATGTAGAGAAGTTTACATTGAATCGTGTGGATGACTGGAGTCAGTGTGGACCGACTGAGACCCACGAGGGGCACAGAGTCTAACTCCATCATCGCAGGCGTATAAGGTAACGAGAGAGATTCGGACGGACAGACGGACAGGCAGGCACACGGCAGAACAAACGGGCAGACAGACAAGCACACAGGACATACAGGTAGACAAGCACACAGACAGACTGGTAGACAGACAGACAAAACACACCACAGACAGACAGACAGACAGACATGTTACAAGCTACCTACACCCCTACTTTATGTAACTTCGCATTAAATATCTGTTCACGAGTATCTCCATTTAGCAGATACTTTATTTGATGTGGCATATACTGTGCAGTTACATAAATCAGTCTGATGTTGTGGTTTGCACTGTATGTTTTTGCAACTCCCACTCTGTGTTGTGCCATGCCACCATACATACAGGATGTTTGTATGCCATCGCGTGTTTAAATGTATTTTTCTAATGTGTATGTAAACTTCCGACTTCATCTGTATATGCATAGTCACTTTAACTATACATTCATTTTCGTACTACCTCAATTGGCCCGACCAACCAGTGCCCCCGCACATTGGCTAACCGGGCTATCTGCATTGTGTCCTGCCACCCACCACACTCCAACCCCTCTTTTACGCTACTGCTACTCTCTGTTTATCATATATGCATAGTCACTTTAACCATATCTACATGTACATACTACCTCAATCAGCCTGACTAACCGGTGCCTATATATAGCATCGCTACTGTATATAGCCTCGCTACTATATATATAGCCTCGCTACTGTTATAGTCTCGTTACTGTATATAGCCTCGCTACTATATATATAGCCTCGCTACTGTTATAGCCTCGCTACTGTTATTTTTCCACTGTCTTTTTACTGTTGTTTTTATTTCTTTACTTACCTATTGTTCATTTAATACCTTTTTTTGCACTGTTGGTTAGAGCCTGTAAGTAAGCATTTCACTGTTGTATTTGGCGCACGTGACAAATAAACTTTGATTTGATTTGAAACTCTTCACAGTTGTGTTCTGTGGGTGTCACTGAGTAGACTGATACCCCATTTCATTGCTTCACATTCCAACCTTGTTTAACATCTAGTCTAAATGTGGCATAATTCCACCAATTGTAACCTTCTGCATCACTTTCAAAGAGGTACTTTTATTTTGGGGTGGCAGGTTGGGCCGGTAACCAAAACGTTGCTAGATCGAATCCCCGATCTACCCAGATGAAAATCTGTCATTCTTCCCCTGAACAAGGCAGTTAACCCACTGTCATTGTAAGTAGTAATTTGCTCTTAACTGACTTGCCTAGTTAAATAAAGGTTAAATAAATAATTTTAAAGGCAAACTGCAAATTCCACTATTGTGTCTAATCCTTATTGTGGCTAGCTTCACAATACCTAACCCGATCCGGTCAAGCCTCACTAGCCAGATGAAGTTAGCCGGCTGCTTATAACGTTAGCTTTGGGCAACAGGGTTAAGTTGCTGGCTAGCTATTTATTTTCATGAACTGAAGTTCAATTTCAATAGGCGAACAACAAGTGTCAACCTAGCTAATACTTACTCACAAGGATCCCTAAATCATTGCTAAGAATAATGAAAAGGACTGCAATTTCTACTGGTAATCGGGGCAGCAGGTAGCCTAGTGGTAATCGGGGCAGCAGGTAGCNAGGTAGCCTAGTGGTAATCGGGGCAGCAGGTAGCCTAGTGGTAATCGGGGCAGCAGGTAGCCTAGTGGTAATCGGGGCAGCAGGTAGCCTAGTGGTAATCGGGGCAGCAGGTAGCCTAGTGGGTAAAGCATTGGCCCAGTAACCGAAAGGTTGGTCGATCAAATCCCACCCACTCTCTCTCTCTGTGTGTCTCTCTCTCTCTGTGTGTCTCTCTCTCTGTGTGTGTCTCTCTCTCTGTCAATTCAATTCAATGGGCTTTATTGGCATGGGAAACATGTTAACATTGACAAAGCAAGTGAGGTAGATAATAAACGTAAACATTACACTTACAGAAGTTCCAAAAGAATAATGACATTACAAATATCATATGATCTATATATACAGTGTTGTAACAATGTACAAATGGTTAAAGTACAAAAAGGAAAATAAATAAGCATAAATATGGGTTTTTATTTACAATGGTGTTTGTTCTTCACTGGTTGACCTTTTCTTGTGGCAACAGGTCACAAATATTGCTGCTGTGATGGAGCACTGTGGTATTTCACCCAGTAGATATGGGAGTCTCTCTCTCTCTCTCTCTCTCTCTCTCTCTCTCGTTCTCGCTCTCGCTCTCGCTCTCGCTCTCGCTCTCGCTCTCTCTCTCGCTCTCGCTCTCGCTCTCTCTCTCTCTCGCTCTCTCTCTCGCTCTCTCAGAGTGAAACTGTTTCAAACCAGCCGGAGGTTAGACTTCTAAACCACAAGTGAACTCAGCTAGCTGTGGTGACTAAGTGTTAAAACTGTCAACTTCTCTGTTCTAAATTTACCATGTTTGTTTCAGCAGAGGAGAAACACATTGTAGAGATGATGACAATATAGTTAAAGTACACATCAATGAATGTTGTCACTAAGACCCAACCGTTTTGCTGAGAGATAGAGACAACCCATATTTATGTATATTATCTACTTCACTTGATTTGGAAATGTTGAGAGAGAGAAAGAGAGAGAGAGCGCGAGAGAGAGAGCACGAGAGAGCGAGAGAGAGAGAGAGAGAGAGACCTCTACAGTACAGAGTGCACACTGAAGGAGGCTATCGGCTGTCTAGATTCCAGAAAGGAGAGCAACAGTCAGTCTGCAACTTGGGGGCGATCTCCCTCCACATCAGGCTCTGTAGAACATAATAATACCAGAGACAGTATAACTCTTCTCCCAGTAATAGTAGTAGAAGTCTCAGTCAGATAAATTATAACATGTGAAATAGGACATGTAAATAGTTGTTTTCATTTGTCTTCTTTTGAAGGTGATGATGGTGATAGGTTGAGACACAAACCATTTCCTCGAAACAGCCCACAGTGTTTTCTCAGAACAGATCTCATGCTTCACTTCTTAATATAGCTTCAGTGTGAAACTGGTTCAAACTGGCTTTTCACTTCAAAACCACAAGAGAACACCATATAAAAAGCTGAGGGGGAAGGACGGGTGGATCAAGTGTTGGATGCACTTGAGCTCAATTTCGAGTTTCATAGCAAAGGGTCTGAAAAGTTATGTAAATAAAGTATTTCAGTAAGGTACCACAGTCAGGGACTGGCACTAAGACAGCATTGAATGAGCTGTATTCCGCCATAAGCAAATAAGAAAACGCTCACCCAGAGGCGACGCTCCTAGTAGCCGGGAATGCAGGGACACTTAAATCCGTTTTACCAAATTTCTATCAGCATGTTAAATGTGCAAACAGAGAGAAAAAAAACTCTGGACCACCTTTACTCCACACACAGAGATGCATGCAAAGCTCTCCCTCGCCCACCATTTGGCAAATCTGACCATAATTCTATCCTCCTGATTCCTGCTTACAAGCAAAAATTAAAGCAGGAAGCACCAGTGACTAGATCAATAAAAAAAGTGGTCAGATGAAGCAGATGCTAAGCTACAGGACTGTTTTACTAGCACAGACTGGAATATGTTCCTGGATTCCTCCGATGGCATTGAGGAGTACACCACATCAGTCATTGGCATCATCAATAAGTGCATTGATGACGTTGTCCCCACAGTGACCGTACGTACATACCGCAACCAGAAGCCATGGATTACAGGCAACATCCGCACTGAGCTAAAGGCTAGATCTGCCGCTTGTAACTGCAAACAAATATTGTATTGAGGGACACAATTTTGAAAGGAAAGATTCTGTGAGAGGGAGCTATTGAAGTGGAATAATCTCATACACCAACCGGTTTCTCTCTGTAGAACCGTCTGGTTTCACAGCTTCTTCAGAATGGAACTTGAATGAAAGCCTATGGCTGGAGCTGATGAACAACTGCTGGTTTTAATTGGTCCATCACCATCTATCAGTCTATTACCATCTAGCCTAACTCTTTGAACCTCCCTCCTACATTATGGATGCTACATACTTGTACATATTTTGGAGTCTTTCCTCTGCTACTAATATCAGACAATCTGTAATTAATTCATTAATAATGGACTTATGGACAAAACTGGGACATTCCCAGACCCGACTGGGAGACTTCTGGACCAGACTGGAGACTTCTGGACAGCTGGGAACTTCTGGACCAACTGGGAGACTTTGGCCAGATGGGAGCTTCTGGACCAGACTGGGAACTTCTGGACCAGACTGGAGACTTCTGGACCGACTGGGGAGACTTTCGGACAGCTGGAGACTCTGGACAACTGGGAGACTTCTGACCAGACTGGGAACTTCTGGACAGGCTGGGAGACTTTCTGGACCAGACTGGGAGACTCGGACCAGACTGGGAGACTTCTGGACCAGGCTGGGAGACTTCTCTGGACCTGACTGGGAGACTTCTGGCCCAACTGGGAGACTTCTGGACCAGACTCGGGAGACTTCTGGAACTCGACTGGGGAGACTTCTGGAACTGACTGGGAGACTTCTGGCCAAACTGGGAGACTTCTGGAACAGACTGGGAGACTTCTGACCCACTGGGAGACTTCTGGACCTGACTGGGAGACTTCTGGACCAGACTGGGAGACTTCTGGCCCCAACTGGGAGACTTCTGGACCAGACTTGGAGACTTCCTGGACCAGACTTGGAGACTTCTGGACCAGACTGGGAGACTTCTGGACCAGACTGGGAGACTTCAGGACCCAACTGGGAGACTTCTGGACCAGCTGGGAGACTTCTGGACCCAACTGGGAGACTTCTGGACCAGACTGGGAGACTTCTGGACCAGACTGGGAGACTTCTGGCCCCAACTGGGAGACTTCTGGACAGACTGGGAGACTTCTGGACCAGACTGGGAGACTTCTGGACCAGACTGGGAGACTTTCTGGACTTCTGGACCAAGT
>NW_019948775.1:0-4154 GCF_002910315.2 Salvelinus sp. IW2-2015
AACCCAACCAGAGGAGATTTGTCTGAAGCAGCAGTAGATCTGTGTCTTGTCAGAACACAGTAAGATCTGTGTCTTGTCTGAACACAGTAGATCTGTGTCGTTGTCAGAACACAGTATGATGTGTGTCTTGTCTGAACACAGTAGATCTGTGTCTTGTCGAACACGTAGATGTGTGTCTTGTTGAACACTGAATAGATTGTCTGTGTCTTGTTGAAACCGTAGATCTGTGGTCTTGTCATGAACACAGTAGATCTGTGTCTTTGTCTGAACACAGTAGATGTGTGTCTTGTCTGAACACTGAGTAGATCTGTGTCTTGTCAGAACACAGTAGATCGTGTGTCTTGTCTGAACACAGTAGATCTGTGTCTTGTCATGAACACAGTGAGATTTTGTTCTTGTCTGAACAATAGATTTGTGTCTTGTCTGAAACCCTGAGTAGATCTGTGTCTTGTCTGAACACAGTAGATCTGTGTCTTGTCAGAACACAGTAGATCTGTGTCTTGTCTGAAACAGTAGATCTGTGTCTTGTCTGAACACAGTCGATCTGTGTCTTGTCTGAACACAGTAGATCTGTGTCTTGTCAGAAACACAGTAGATCTGTGTCTTGTCTGAAACACAGTAGATCTGTGTCTTGTCAGAACACAGTAGATCGTGTGTTCTTGTCTGAAACACAGTAGATCTGTGTCTTGTAAGAACACAGTAGAATGTGTGTCTTGGTCTGAACACTGAGTAGATCTGTGGTCTTGTCTGAACACAGTAGATCTGTGTCTTGTCGAAACAGTATAGATTGTTGTCTTGTCTGAAACAGTAGATTGTGTGTCTTGTCCTGAACACTGAGTGATTGTGTCTTGTCAAACACGTAATGTGTGTCTTGTCTGAACACAGTAGATTGTGTCCTTGTCAGAACAGTAAGATCTGTGTCTTGTCTGAAACAAGTAGATGTGTGTCTTGTCTGAACACAGTAATCTGTGTCTTTGTCTGAACACACGTAGATGTGGTGTCTTGTCTGAACACAGTAGATCTGTGTCTTGTCTGAACACAGTAGATCTGTGTCTTGTCTGAACACTGAGTAGTCTGTGTCTTGTCTGAACACACTAGATCCGTGTCTTGTCTGAACACAGTAGATTGTGGTCTTGTTGAACACAGTAGATGTGTGTCTTGTCTGAACACAGTAGATCTGTGTCTTGGTCTGCAATACGCGTAGATTGTGATCGTCAGTCTCTGTGTATTATGCGACCTGACAGATACAAGATGTCAGCTGTGTGTTTATGTGTGTTAATGTGTGTTTTGTGTGTTTAATTGTGTTAATGTGTGTTTATGTGTGTTTGTGTGTGTTTATGTGTGTTAATGTGTGTTTATGTGTGTTTATGTGTGTTTATGTGTGTTAATGTGTGTTTATGTGTGTTTATGTGTGTTAATGTGTGTTTATGTGTGGTTTATGTGTGTTTATGTGTGTTTTGTGTGTTTGTGTGTGTTTATGTGTGTTATGTGTGTTAATGGTGTGTTTATGTGTGTTTATGTGTGTTTACTGTGTGTTATGTGTGTTTAATGTGTGTTAATGTGTGTTTATGTGTGTAATGTGTGTTTATGTGTGCAGGGCTCGACATTCACGCTTGTCCTCTTTACTGGTGAAAGTATTGAAATGATGTTGGACAAGCAGATTAGAGATTTAAGTGTTTTTTCAATTGCCATGTTTTGCTCACTTGTCCTCCATTTTCTGCAGAGCGCATTGGAGTATAATTGTTGTAGCCTGCGTAGACAGTTAGGAGCGGTCTTTCAGTCATGCGGTCGACAGACGCGTTTTTGGAGATCAAAGGGAGCCTGTCATTTTGTTAATCAATTTGATAATACTTGCTAATACTTGGCTAGGGACCTGCGTGACCTGCGTGACCTGCGTTGACCTGCTGGACCTGCGTGACCTGCGTCGGTGCCCGTGGGCCTTTGCCAGAGGATAGAGAGAGCGGGGAGTTACACTGACACTGAATATTTTAACCTTATAATAGTTAAAACATCTAAATTACACTGAACACTGAATATTTTAACCTTATAATAGATAAAACATCCAAGTTACACTGAACTAAAATACAACACAACATGCAACAATGTCTAAGATTTTACTGAGTTAAGTTTCACGTAAGGAAATCAGTCAATTGAAATAAATAAATGATGACCTAATCGATGATTTCACATGACTGGGAATACAGATATGCATCTGTTGGTCACAGATACCTTTAAAGAAAAGTAGGGGCGTAGATCAGAAAACCAGTCAGTATCTGGTGTGACCACCATTTGCTCATGCAGCGCGACACATCTCCTTCTCATAGAGTTGATCAGCGTGTTGATTGTGGCTTGTGGACTGTTGTCCCACTCCTCTTCAACGGCTGTGGCAACTTGGAACCAGAGCATCCCAAACATGCTCAACGGGTGACTTGTCTGGTGAGTCTGCAGGTCATGGAAGAACTGGACATGTTCAGCTTCCAGGAATTGTGTGTAGATCATTGAGACATGGGGCCGTGCGTTATATACTGAAACTGGGTGATGGCGGGGATGAACGGCACGACAACGGGCCTCAAGATCTCGTCATGGTATCTCACGTTCCATCTGCCCGGTACTGGGATTCATCAGTGAAGATCACACTTCTCCAGCGTGCCAGTGGCCATCGGACATTTACCACTGAAGTCGGTTACGACCCTGAACTGCATTCAGGTCTAGACCTGGTGAGGCCGATGAGCAGATGAGCTTCCCTGGACAGTTTCTGACAGTTTATGCAGAAATGATTTGGTTGTTCAAAGCCACAGTTTAATCAGCTGTCAAGGTGGCTGTTTCAGACTATGAAGAAGCTGGGTGTGGAGTTCTTGGGCTGGCGTGGTTACACCTGGTCTGAGGTTGAGGAGGTCCTGGGTTGGCGTGGTTACACTCGGTCTGAGGTTGAGGAGTCCTGGGCTGGCTGGCGTTGTTAAACCTGGTCTGAGGTTAGGAGGTCCTGTGTGGTTACACCTGGTCTGAGGTTGAGGAGGTCCTGGGTTGGCGTGGTTACACCTGGTCTGAGGTTGAGGAGGTCTGGGTTGGCGTGGTTACACCTGGTCTGAGGTTGAGGAGTCCTGGGTTGGCGTGGTTACACCTGGTCTGAGGTTGAGGAGGTCTGGGTTGGCGTGGTTACACCTGGTCTGAGGTTGTGAGGCCGGTTGTACGTATTGACAAATGATCTAAAAACAACGTTGGAGGGCAGCTTCTGGTTGAGAAATTAACATTCAATTATCTGGAACAGCTCTGGTGGACATTCCTGTAGTCAGCGTGCCAATTTCACGCTACCTCAAAACTTGAGACGTTGTGCATTGTGTTACGTGACAAAACTGCACATTGGCCTTTTTATTGTCCCGGGCACAGAGGTGCACCTGTGTAATGATCGTGCTGTTTAATCAGCTTCTTGAAATGCCACACCTGTCAGGTGGATGATTTATCTTGGCCAAGGACAAATGCTCACTACAGGGATGGATGTAAAACAAAAATAAATACAGCTTTTTCTGTGCGAATGGAACATTTTTGGGKGATATTTTATTTCAGCTCATGACACATGAGACCAACACTTTACATGGTGTATTTMTATTGYTGTTCAGTGTAAATATCCTGCTGCCAGTCAGCTRCCTCGCCCAGCCGTTTGATRMACATCAAATGAGGGAACTATTTTATCAAGACATGAAAACTATTTGGTTATAAATGTAATGTTGCAGGGTGACCAACCATCCTCCAGGAGATTCCAGCTGCTGGGGGTGCAGGCTTTCACTCCAGCCCTGCTCTAACACAACCRCGTTGTAAGATATCAGCTGCTCAACAGGAACCTTGATAAGCTGACTGGTGTGTTTTGAGCAGGGTTGGACCAAAAGCCTGCACACCMAGYAGCTCTCCAGATGGAGGGTTGAGAGACCACATGTGTTTTATACAGCAGCCAATCAGAGCAGTGTTTTATACAGCAGCCAATCAGAGCAGTGTTTTATACAGCAGCCAATCAGGGCAGTGTTTTATACAGCAGCCAATCAGAGCAGTGTTTTACTCTGGGGGGGTTTGCTTGGGGGGGTTTCCTTGAGCAAGTGCCTTGCTCAAGGCCCCAACGGCAGGAGATGGTGTCTAATACATGGGATCAGACAGCAGTAGGA
>NW_019948775.1:9708-13798 GCF_002910315.2 Salvelinus sp. IW2-2015
TAACGTTTGACAGAGAAATGAGAGAGAGAGAGAGAGTGATCGCCGATAATAACAGTGATAATGGCATCAATAATGACATTGATAATGAAATTGAAAATAACATTGTAATGACATCGATAATACCATCGATAATGACATTGTAATGACATGATAATGGCATCAATAATGCCATTGATATGACATGATAATGACATTGATAACGACACCGATAATAGACTGATGATAAGACATCGATAATAACATCGATAATGACATCGATAATGCTAATAGACATCCGATAATGAACATTGATAAACATATAACATCGATAATACATTGATAATAAAATTGAAAACACCATCGATAAGACTTGATAACGACATCGATAATGACATCGATAATGACTCGATAATGACATCGGTAATGGCATCGATAATGACATCGATAATGACATTGATAATGACATCAAATAACAACATTCGATAATGAATTGATAACGACATTCGATAATGACATGTGATAATGACATCGATAATGACATTGATAATAACATCGATAATGGACATTGATAATGAGATCGATAATTGACATCGATAATTATAAACATCGATAATGACATTGATAATAACACTGATAACAAAATCGATAATGACATTGATAATGACTTAAATAATGACATTGATAATAACATAGTAGTAGTGTTTGAGTCGTTCAGGTTGAATTAAATAGTCACACACATGTTTTTCTGACATCAAGGACAAATTGATTTAAAGTTTAAAGCATCTTTATGATTTATTATACAGTTCCACTGAATTACTGTTTGACATGTGAGATAGATGGCTGGAGAGGAGTGTGAGTGTGTGTGTGTGTGTGTGTGTGTTATGGTTAACACACGTGGTATAATGAGAAGTAAATGTCTTTGTGTAGAAAAGGCCTGAGGCAGAAACACAGACACACAGTTACACAGTATTAAATTACAGTACCATCACAGTTATACCAGTCTTCAAATTACAGTACCCATACGAGTTATACAGTCTTCAATTACAGTACCATACGTATACAGTCTTAATAAAGTACAGTATACAGTTTCAATTACAGTACCAGCACGTATACAGTCTTCAATTCAAGTACCACACAGTTATAACACAGTCCTTCAATTACAGTACCACGACAGTTATACAAGTCTTCAATTACAGTAACACGACAGTTACACGTCCTGCAATATTACCTACCCACACAGTTATACTGTCTTAAATTACAGTACCGCACAGTTATACAGTATTTAAATTACAGTACCACACAGCTTATACAGTCTTCCAATTACAAGTACCACACAGTTATACAGTCTTCAATTACAGTTACACAAGTTATACAGTGCTCAATTACAGTAACCACACAGTTACTACAGTCTTCAAGTACCAGTTACCACACAGTTATACAGTCTTCAATTATCAGTACCACGCAGTCTATACCGTCTTCAATTACATACCACACAGTTACAGTCTTCAATTACAGTGTCACCTAACTCTATACATATCTGACCTCTACCCCGATCCAGTATCCCTGCACCATTTAATATTTGCTACTGGAACTGTC
Source organism: Salvelinus sp. IW2-2015 (assembly GCF_002910315.2). Lineage (NCBI taxonomy): Eukaryota > Metazoa > Chordata > Actinopteri > Salmoniformes > Salmonidae > Salvelinus > Salvelinus sp. IW2-2015. The sequence goes on from NW_019948775.1 coordinate 11,284, forward strand.
TGTATATAGTTGTTCTTCTACTGACTTTTGACTGTACAGTGGCAAGAAAAAGTATCTGAACCCTGGATTTACTAACTGGTTGACCTCTTTTGGAGCAACTTCCACCTCAACCAAACGTTTTATTTAGTTGTGGTCAGACCTGCACAACGGTCAGGAGGAATGTGGACCATTCCTCTTTTACAAAACTGTTTCAGTCTAGAAATATTCTTTGGATGTCTGGTTGTGAACTGCTTTCTCGTTGGGTCATGCCACGGCATCTTCAACAGTGTAGGTCAGACTTGATGGGCCACTCCAGAAGGAGTATTGTATTCTGTTAGACCATTCTGTTGTTGATTACTTCTGTGTTTTGGGTCGTTTGTCCTGTTTTCATCAGCCCAACCTCTGTTGAGCTTCAATTGGCAGACAGATGGCCTTACAATTGCCTCCTTCAAAATGTTCTTAATTAAACATGGGAATTCATTTTTCCGTCGATGATAGCAAGCTTGTCCAGGCCCTGAGGCAGCAAAGCAGCCCCAACCATGATGCACCCTCCACCATACTTTACAGTTGGGATGAGTGTTTTGATTGTTGCTGTGCCTGTGCCGTTTTTTCTCACACAATAGTGTTGTGTGTGTCCTTCCAAACAACTCAACTGTAGTTCAGTCCGTCCACTGAATATTTTGCCAGCAGCGCTCAGTGGAACATCCAGGTGCACTTTTTGTGAACTTCAGGACGGTGCCAGCAGTGTTTTTTTTTGACAGCAGTGGCTTCCTTGCTGGAGTCCCCCATGACAACCACCGTTCTTCGTCGTTAGTGTTTTTTACGTGTCGCGTTAGACTCGTCAACAGGAGATGTTAGCAATGTTCCAGAAGTTTCTGTAGTCTTTAGCTGCACTCTAGATTCTTTCTTAACCTCATTGAGCATTCTTGCTGTTGCTCTTGCAGTCATCTTTGCAGGACGCACTTCTAGGAAAGTAGCAACATGCGGTGAACTTTCTCCAATTATAGACAGTTGTCTTATCGTGGACTGATGAAACTCAAGGCTTTTAGAGAGATACCTTTTGTAACGCTTCCAGGCTCTTGCAAGTCAACATTCTTAATCGTAGGTCTTCTGAGCATCTCCTTTGTCCCGAGGCGTGGTTACATCAGGCATGCGCTTCTTGTGAATAGCAAACTCAAACCAAGCATCCAATCTTGTTCTCATGATTGGACCCCAGGGTCATGCTGACTCCCTGACACCAATTAGCTTTTGGAGAGTCATTAGCCTAGGTGTTTCGGAACTAGGGTGACTAGGGTGGGCATTCTAGTTTCCTTATTTCTATGTTTAGAGTGGGTCCAATCAGAGGCAGCTGTCTATTGTTGTCTCTGATTGGGATCATATATACGCTTGTCATTTTCCGGGTTTTGTGGGATGTTTCTGTTTTAGTGGCGTTTTCTTGACAGATAATGTGCGTCTTCCTTGTCCCGTTTTCCTTGTCACCAGTATTAATTATTAGTATTACTGATTCTGATTTACTGCTGTTGACTTACAAAGGGAAACATACTCTTTCTTGTCACTGGTATTAGTTTATATGTATATACTATAGTATATACTGATAGATTCTGCTGTTGAGCAAGTTGGACATGTTCCACTGTACTGTCGGCACGTGACAATTAAAACTTAAACTTGAAACGGAAATCCGCCGAAAGTCCCACAGGTAAACAAGGAATTCTTGCCTCGTGGGACAGGTCCCACCACAGGAAAATATGTGTGTGTGCTGTGTGTGTGTGTGTGTGTGTGTTGTGTGGTGTGTTTTGCTGTGTGTTGTGTGTGTGCAATACTCTCTCCGTGACTCATAAAGGAAATCAAAAGTAGCAGAAAGAATAAATGAATAAAACTACTACGTGGATATGACAATTCACCACGACTACGCGCTACTAGAGTGAACCAGCGGTAGAATGAGAAGAGAGGATGGGAAGGAAGGAGGAGGCGAGATAGAGAGAGGAGCGGAAGGGAGAGGAGGAGGAGGAGATGAGGAGGGAGAGGAGGAGGAGAGAGAGAGAGGAGGGAGGGAGGAGAGCGGAAGATGGAGGGAGAGAGCATGATGAGGGAGAGGAGGAGAGAGGTATGGATGAGGAAGAGAGGAGGATGGAGAAGAGGAATGAGGAGGGGGGGGGGAGGAGGAGATGGAGGAGGAAGAGAGAGGAGGAGGGGAGCAAAGAGGATGAGGGAGAGAGAGGATGGAGGAGAGAAGAGAGAGAGGAGGAGATCGGAGGGAGAGAGAGGAGGAGGGGAGAGAGGATTGAGGGAGACGGAGGAGAGAGGAGATGGCAGGGACGAGGGAGGAGAGAGAGAGGAGAGGATGGAGGAGAGAGAGAGGGAGAAGAGGGAGAGAGAGGGGGAGGGAGAGGAGGAGAGAGGAGGGAGAGGAGATTGATGGAGGGAGAGAAGAGGAGGGAGAGCGAGAATGGGGGAGAGGAGGAGCAGAAGAGATGGGGCGAGAGAGAGGATGGAGAGGAGAGAGGAGATGAGGGGAGGAGAGCAGAGAATGATATAT
>NW_019948776.1:0-6401 GCF_002910315.2 Salvelinus sp. IW2-2015
TCATTTGAGTTAGCCTGCACTGTAGCTAGTTAGCTAATAATACATCGTTGTTTTTACATTTTCAAAATCTATTTCAAAATCTATTTCCTTACTTGAATAGGTTCTCCCAGCCATGTGGACAACTGGAAACAGGGCAGCAAAGTTTGTCCCCAGAGCGTTTTAGAGGATATTACTATTGAACTATGAACCCATTTAATAACCAGACCTTCATACAAACTTGCTCTGCTGAATTCTTGACGGAGTCACAACGGGCGGCCTAATCGGCATCTAGTCCATCTGCTGACTGGACGCAGTTGAGGAAAATGAACATTTTACTTTCAGACAAAAAGTTAAAGGGTCACAACACAGTGTGGTTAAAGACTTAGTAACTGAGTTGTAGCCACGATCAGGTTACCTATAAGTACAAACAGTTATGTTTTTTGTTTTAAATGTACAAAATTAAAATTAAAATTTACATTTTAAATGTTTTCTTTACTCAAGTATTAGATTAGATGCTATTAGATTGAGAGGTGAGGCTAGGGACTTCCCAAGGATGTATCTCTACCTGAAAATACATGATCTAAGTGATTGATAGTTGGTATTCAGCAGTCATAAAGCCTTATTAACTTTAATGAACTACCAAAATAGTGATTTTGTCAGACAGCAGCTCTACACTTTATTGACTGACTGATCCATTCATCCTTCCATCCCTCCTCAACCTTCCTCTCCTCTGAAGACCCAGTGAGGGTGGAGCTCAGTCAGAGAGCTGTTGAGGGATTGGTTAGGAAGAACACTTCTACAGAGAGGTGAGAGGTCACACATGGTTTAGATGGTAAATATTTATGTCCCCTTAGTGGTTCATCACGTCAGCAAAAGGGAATATGTTACATCATCCATGTTTATTTACATTAGTGCAAATTGTCCACTGATATTGGTGTAATTTCTCACCCCTTTTGGCTGTATGAAAGGTAATTTCCCCTCAGGCATATGCATTTGTTCTTTGATATTATGAAGGTAATTTGTGTCAAATGTACTTTCCCCACTCATTCACCCCATCTCTTTACATTGCTGATGCATATTCAGTGGCCTGACTGCATCCAGACTATGTCAAAGGCCCATCCTGGTATATCTGATCCTAATGCAGCTTGGAGTGATCAGATGACAGAAGTCACATTTAGGTGCCAGGTGTAACTGAGGCCATAGATGCTCCATATCCATTACTTTGAGTGTTTTATATAATATGACTAAATGTGTTTCTGTGTTGCANATCTGAACCGAATGCAGCTTGGAGTGATCAGATGACAGAAGTCACATTTAGATGCCAGGTGTAACTGAGGCCATAGATGTTCCAAATACATTACTTTTAATGTTTTATATAATATTACGAAATGCGTTTATTTCTGTGTTGCAGGGGCAGTCAAGAAATGGAACAGCAAGGCCACAGAACATGACATAAGCAGAGCTGTGGGAGACCACCTCAAGCCCCTGGTAGAGCCGGGGGTGGTGTTTACCACTCCACCAGCAGAGCTGTGGGAGACCACCTCAAGCCCCTGGTAAAGCCGGGGGTGGTGTTTACCACTCCACCACGCCTTCAGCAGGCTGGAAATGTAGGATTGATCCATTTGTTTGTTTCAGTTTTCAGTAGTTGAATCCTTTAACGTTTTGTTGATTTCAAAATGTTTCATTTTCAATATATGAACTGAATTGGTTGAAAAGTGATACTAAATGTACATACCATGAACTATTTTGACATAGTGGAAGATATACTGAATTCATACTAAGACAGACCAAGATTTGTGTTGCCTTTTCACATATTTTGTTCATTGGTTTAGCAAGAGTCTGATTGGTCAGTCATTGGGTTAATTTGTTTTGCAATATGTTCAAATAAAATCAAGCTTTATTTAGACAGCACATTTCAGACATGGATGCAACACAATGGCTTCACAGGAAAAAACAATGAAAATAAACAATATTTACCACAACAAACATAAGAGGATAAAAAAGATTAACAACTGAAAGACTACTAAACATTCAAAGGAAATGCCATTGATTAAAATACTAAGAATTGGATGCAACATCCAACCCAAAAGATAAACTTTTTTTACTACATTGTTTGTTGTTACGTTCCCCAGCAAGAAAACCAGAAAAGTCCCTTAAATAGAAGATGGAACTAACAAAGAGTCACTGACAACAACCACAACTAAACAGGTGGGGTTTTAGGAGGGGTTCTGAAAGACATTATGGGGGTGTCCACTGAAAGTTTACTAGTAACAACTGGAGCCTAAAAGACAACCACCATGAGACCCACTAAATCTGCCCAAGAAGAGAAAATAAAAACCCACACCAAACTTAAAGACAGGAAGCAAACCAAAAAAAGGTGGAGCAACTAAAGGTGTTGACTCCACATCTATCAAGACAACTGTAGCACTGGGCCAGACACTCTTAAATAGAACCTGGACCAGCTCAGGTGAAACACCTTCCCACTAACGAGATGGACAAGCCAGCACAGGTGTAACACATACTGACTAACGAGGTGACACCAATCAGTGCGTCCTACGTGCTAACGAGCTATACGTGCTAAAGTCCAACCTCAAAACATAAATGGAAAAACCAAAGACTAACTAACACCTTAAGAGAATGCTCACCAACAACAGAAAACAACTTCCATTTCACATTATAATCAACTACAATGCTTCACCTTGTTTTGAGACGAGTGATGATGGCTATTGTACAAAACACAGAGCTATTTTCCTTTATTCAGACATTAACATGAAATCCACAATACATATAGCCTAGTGGATTTATTCACAATTATCTTATCACGGTTATGAAATGTTCATGACAAAGACATTTAGTTCCAGTTTCACCTGAAATAGTAATATTTATAGTCATAGGGTCTATCTTATTGTAGGTGAATTATGGTTCCTACAGTAGGTATATGTTTTGTTAGGTGAAGTTATGGTCCTACTGTAGGTCTATTTGTGTTAGTTAATTATGGCCTACATAGGTCTATTTTGTTTTGGTAAAGTTATGCATCCTACAGTAGGTCTATTTTGTGTTAGGTGAAGTATGGCCACATACATGTTTTTAGGGTGAATTAGGTCCTACAGGTAGGCTGTTTTTTATAGTAGCGGGATATATGGGTCCTACAGTAGGTCATGTGGTTGTTAGTGAAGTATGTCCTTATAGTAGGTCTATCTTTTGTTAAGTGAAGTATCTCCATTTGTTAACACACTTATGTAAACAAACCCTCAGTTTCAGCTATGGCAACGCTACTAAAGCATTTTACGGTTGAAGGTTTATAAGTTAAGCAGTGATTTTCGGCAATAACACAAACATATTAAGCAGGAATTGTCAAACGAGTGTTACATATTATCCAAAATAGTGTGAAATGCACCTCATTCAACCTTAATGAGCTATTATTGCTTCAGCCTATGAGAACTCCCCTGAGTTCCCCCATGGTGGAATTATAAACTAGCACACATAGCTTAATGTGAGTATCCTTGATAGCACTCCTATCTTGCACTCAAAACAACCTGTAAATGAGGCTATTAATTCACTCACACGGATGGTAATAGAATAGACAAAACTAATGTGAGTTTCCTAAGTAGCACTCCTGTCTGCGCTGAGTTATCGCTGTAATATGTCAGGAATACATGTTGGCGAAAACTAAAATCTTATTCACCCATTGTTCAGCCAGAATTATATTACATCCATAACTATGGGTCCTGCAAATCACATTGTCGTGTGATGCATCCCCTCGTGCTGCAATTTTAGCACAAAACACAGAAAGGCCTTTTTGGAGACGCAAGTCGGTCTGGTCTGCCACACTGCTCTAGTCTGACTGTCTTGAGTTCTTGACTTGACGAATTAACAATAATTTATTTAACAACATCAATTGTTTTACAAACTGCCATGTAGCTCTGGCATACCTGCTTTACCTCAAATAACGTATTTCTTGCTTTTGTTGGCCTTTAACCGTCTGACTTTTTTCACCACAGGAGAATACTAGGACACTATCGTGATCTCTGACCTCAAAACAACAAACGATGAGCTGAAGAGGCAGAAAGTAGTCTCCCACATAGAAACACCTCAAGAAACAACCATGCGAGCGACCACAGGAAAGAATCTCACCCACTGCTCTGACTGTGGGAAGAGATTCACCTCATCAGGCATTAAAAAAGCATAAGAAGAATCACACAGGAGAAAAGCTTATATCTGGGTCAAGTCGAGAGATTCACCTCATCAGTAAACTTAAAAAACATCAAAGATATCCACACACTGAGAGAAACCATAGCTGTGCTACAATTGGAAGAGTTTACTACATTCTAGCTATCTAAATATGACACCAGAAATACACACAGAGAGAAACATAGCGTAATCAATTTGGAAAAGTTTTAGTCGATCTGCTATCTAAACTATACACCATAGAACACACACAGTGAGAGAACCTGGATGAGTGTTCAATTGTGAAGAGTTGTTTCTTTCTTTCTAGCAATCTATACATACACCATAGAACCACCACAGGAGGAAAACATATAGCTGTGTCAATGGGAAGATTAGTCATCTGCTATCTAAACTAACTACTCCATAACACACACAGGAGAAAACCGGGGTATAGCTGTGGTCCATGTGGGAAGAGTTTTTCTTCTTTGGCAATCTAACAATACACCATAAACGACACACAGGAGAAAACCAATGTTGTGGATGCAAGTGAAGAGTTTTAGTCGATCTGGCTATCTAACTATACACCATAGAACACACACAGGAGAAACCTTAAGCTGTGGTCATTGGAAAGTTTTACACTAATCTGCCATCTACATTTTACACCAAAAACAACACACAGAGAAAACCTTATAGCTGTGCAATTTGAAAGTTTTAGTCAATCTGCCTTCTACAAGTCACCAGAGAATACACAACAGGAGATAAACCTTATAGCTGTCACATGTGCAAGATGTTTTCTTTTCCGGCTACTCTTAACATAACCAGAGAACACACACACGAGAGAAAACTTCATAAGCTGGTCAATTTGGAAAGTTTTTTCTCTCTGGCTATCTAAACTATACACCAGAAAACAACACAGGAGAAAACCCTTGAGTGTGACCATAATAATCTGATAAAAAAGATCATCGTATCAAATATCAGAAAATGATGAAGATGGTCATATATCAAGAATTAATTCACAATGTAGAGATGTTTAACCATTTCAGTAGAGTATTTTAAGCTTGCTACTAGTAGAATGTTAAATATATATATTAAATTACTCTGCAGTCAGTCAGTCAGAATGCACCAATTGAACCCTAAACGTTTGCCCCCTTAATTCAATTGATTTCAACATATATGATATCAGCTCAGGGGGGAAATCCAGGCTCTGAATTGAAAATACTATTTATTGATAACACAAAGGACTAACAAAAAAAGAGTTGTCCTCTCTAACAGTGATTACCATTATTCCCAAGAATCACTGATCAAACATAAATCGATGATATGACAAATACGTGTTGTTTCCTTGTTTAGTGACCCCTAATTTAATGCATCACTCCAAATGTAGCTGACTGTCTTCTCAGGTTTCCTCGAACCAGGGCTAAAAATATCACCCATTTCCATTTTTTGTTTTTTGTTATTTTCACCAGCACATAAAACGAATCGTATCCGTGATTCAGTGATTTATTGCTACTTCAACACAACATTTTTTTGTGCTTGTGCAGTATTATAAGGAGCTTGTTGGAAAAAGACAATTATTGGCAGTGTGTGTATATACCACATTAGTTATCATTATCCAAACTGTTCTGCATTATTGGTTATTATTGGGACATGTTAAAACTGTTTTGACATTGGCTATCCCACCCAGCAAAAATGAATTGAAAAGAGCAGTGAAAATAATACTAATGCAATCAAATATTTCATATAAACATTTCAGTTAATGAAAATTATTCAGCCAACCAAACTGACAGTTTTTTGGGACAATAGAGTACATTTGCCCTGTTTTTTAATATCAGGCGTCATTCTCTCATTCAAACCAAAAACTAGAGCATGCATTTGGGACTGCCCCTATCCAACAACATGCCTATCTAGAACCTGAAAAGAGAAGAGAAGGCTCCACAGTTAGTGAAAAGTTACACGGGATATGCAGTTTCCCCATCTTGAAATCAACATGTCAGTGGTGAGAACAAACCTGGTTCTGATTGCTCAAGGGGGCAGGTCAAAATGTTTTGGTTTTGCGTTGCCAGTGATTCATGGATCACATTTATTTTTACTGCACGTTTCCGATATTATAATTTTGTTCTGGCTCTTCCAAGGACGAGATTCTAGAAGTAGTGGGTTTTAGATTCTATAGAAGAAAAATCTTTTGGAAATAATTTAAAAAAATATATTGTTTTAATGTTGTGCCAGTAACAGACCACCATTTTTATATTGTAAAG
>NW_019948776.1:10404-15043 GCF_002910315.2 Salvelinus sp. IW2-2015
TAATAAGATGATGATGGGGTTGGAGAAATGTAACTACTCTCAAATTCATAGACAGAACAATGGATGCAAGGACTGACCATCCATGGTATCAACATGATAGTTTTAACCATGTTGAGGCTTTACAGTGTTGATTTACATTGTTTCTAAACAGCTTATTTGGGGTTCTGATGGGAACAACAGTTGAACTAAGCTCATGAGGCATTTGTTTAACACCAAACATCAGTTCAACAACTGCAGAGTTTGTGCCTCTATATTTAAGACAGTACTTACGAGTGTTAATCAGGGAACGGTTTCTCAAAACCATCTTATGGCTAAGTTCACCGTTGGAACCATCGGACACCTTAAGATGCGTTTGGGAAACCGGGACTAGATATCCAGTTTCCTCCTCTTCTTCCTCCTCCGTTTTCAATGTAACAGTCATCTCTTCCTCCTCCTCTTTCACTCCATAAACTGCATCCTCCTCTCCTTTTACTGTAACATCCTCCTCCTCTTTCACTCTGAACGCTTCTTCCCCTTCTTTCACTGAAACGGCCTCATCCTCTACTTCTTGTTTTACTGTGATACCCGCTTCTTCTATAGCAGGGGAGTAGCTTAGTGACCGCATGGTCGGGGATGTTAGCTAGCTAGGCTAATGCTAACTTAACCAGCCCGCTAACGGAATAATAACAACAACACCGTAAATATGAAATTAAAACGGATAACTAACTAGACGATAGAAGAGGGTTTAAAACACAGTGGCTAATATACACTAAAGCGTCTAAAGAGCTATATTGGTTCGGCTATTTTGTCTAGAAAGCTACCGAGGTGGCTGCCTGTCTGATTGTCTGTTGCTGCTGTTGAAAGAAGCGTTCCGTCCACTAGATTATACGTCACAGTAGCAGCATTGCCTTAAAGTCGCAGACCGCTATATGCTGACTGGAGTGGGTAACACAATTGAGTAAAACGTATATTTTATTTTCAGACAAAAAGTTAAAGGGTAGGAATCAGGGGCGTCGCTAGAACTAAAATATTAATTAGCCCCCCCTAAATAAATCAATATCAGTCAATATATTTTTTCTGTCAACCGTTCCATCTCATCTTAAACTTTTTACCGGGCCGGGGGAGGCTGCTGCTGCACTAGTGACTGTTAGACTTTCTTCAGCAAAGATATAGTAGAACTGAACTGAATCAAAGATTTTGCGACAGAAATACTAGGAGAGAGGGTACGCCTACACAGAACTGAACTGAATCAAAGATGGCGACAGAAATACTAGAAGAGAGGGTACCCCCTAACAGAACGTGAATCAAGATGGCGGCAGAAATACTAGAAGAGATGGGAACCCCGTACACAGATAACTGAACTGAATCAAAGATGGCGGACAGAAATACTTAGATTGAGGGTACCCCGACACAGAAACTGAACTGATCAAAGATGGGCAAACAGAAATACTGAAGAGAGGGGTACCCCCTACACAGAACTGAACTAATCAAAGCATGGCGACGAAATACTAGGATGAAGCAATGAAGGGATTATAAAGTATAACTAATCATGCAAAAACATGTACAGTTGACAGGATAGGTAGTTCATGTAGAGACTAAACGATTTTCATTTTTTTTATCATTAAAGTTGATTCATGAAAATTCGCAGAGTATGTGGAGATATTTCAAATCACATTAACTTCATTTCAACCAGTAGAGAATGTGAAACGCTTATTGAAAAGCTCGATATTCCAAGTGTTTGTAAATACAAGTTCAATCTGTCCCTTCAATCTTGATGTGAATTATAAAACAGAGGAAGAAAGAGGAGGTGGGAGAGAGTGTGTTAAAAGACAGAAAGGGAAGCGGTAAGCACATAGGGCGGGAAGGCAGCACATGATTAATGAAACACGGTGCTACATATATATTCTCTCAGTTTCATCACATTTACATTAACAGTGTCTCTAGCGTGCACAAAGGTTATCTTAAAGAGGGTTGTGGTGGTGATGTGGGACAGGGGGTTGGGCCATCCTTCACATCAAAACAATCTGCAGGTAGAGAGACAGATGGAGAGGAGAGAGCATGTTTAAGCCTTGTGTTTTTATTTTTTATTCTAACATTGTTAATCAACATCAGAGTGAAATGCAAAACTGACTGGGATCATTAACTCTGGACACTGCATCTATCTGTATTTCATGAAAGCATTCTCATTTATAATACTTCCTTTCGACCTGACCAAGTGGACCTCTCACTCTGATCATGCTGTGTCCTCTATGTAGCCAGTTCAGATGCAGGAGGGGTTCACCGACACAGCTGATATAACCCTAGAGGACTTAGGGAGAAGGGAGAGAGGCATGAAGTGGAGGAGAGAGATGTTATTGAAAGTAAGGGTAGTTAAAGCCACAGTGTTCACAGAATCTGTGTGTGGCATCACGTGGTGCCACAACAACTAAGTGGCTTTAACTTACCTTACCTTTCTCAATAACAGTCTCTCTCCTCCACTTCATTCCCCTCTCTTCCCTTTCGTCCCCTAAGTCCCTCTAGGTTATATCAGCTTGTGTCGGTGAACCCCTCCTTGCACTGAAACTGGCTACATAAGAGGACACACATGATCAGAGGCTAGGGTCACTTGGTCAGGTCACAGGAAGTATTATTAAAGAGATGCTTTACATTGAAATGACAGATAGATGCAGTTAGTCCCCAGAGTTAATGATGCCCCAGGTCAGTTTTGCATTTCACCTCCTGATTGATATTAACAATGTAAATAAAAAAAAACACAAGGCGTAACATGCTCTCTCTCTCCATCTGTCTCTCGTCTTGCAGATGATGTTTTGATGTGATGAGGATGCCAACCCCCAGGTCCCATCATCACCACCTCACTCTTTTACAGATAAACTTTGTGGCCCGACTAGAGACACTGTTATGTATTTTGATGAACTGAGAGATATTTGATGTAGCACCGTGTTTCATTAATCATGTGGTGCCTTCCCTTGCTCCTATGTGCTTACCTCTTTCCCTTCTGGTCTTTTACACCTCTCTCTCCACCTCCTCTTTTTCCTCTGTTTTTATAATTCACAACAGATTGAAGGACAGATGAACTTGTATTTACAACACTTGGATAATGAGCTTTTCTCAACTTAAAGCCGTATTCACATTCTCTACTGTTGAAATGAAGGTAATTGTGATGAAATACTCCACATACTCTGCGATTTTCATGAATTAAACTTTATGATAAAAAAAAATGCAAATCGTGTCTCTACATGAACTAACCAGTCCGTCAGGGTGACATGTTTTTGCAATGATTTAGTGTATGACTTTACTAATCCCTTACATTTGCTTCCATCCTAGTATTTCTGTCCGCCATCTTTGATTCAGTTCAGTTTTGGTGTAGGTGGTACCCCTCTCTCTAGTATGTTCTGTTTGCCATCTTTGATATCAGTTCAGTTCTGTGTCGAGGGTACCCTCAATCTCTAGTATTTTCTGTCCGCCATCTTTGATTTCAGTTCAGTGTCTGTGTAGGGGTTCCCTCTCTTCTAGTATTTTGTCCGCCATCTTGATTCAGTTCTTGTGTAGGGTACCCCTCTCTTCTTAGTATTTCTTGTTCGCCCATCTTTGATTCGTTCAGTTCTGTGTAGGCGTACCCCTCTCTCCTAGTATTTCTGTTCGCAATCTTTGATTCATGTTCATGTTCGTACTATATCTTGCTGAAGAAAAGTCTAACAGTCACTAGGGCAGCAGCAGCCTCCCCCGGCCCGGTAAAAAGTTTAGATGAGATGGAACGGGTGACAGAAAAAATATAATTGACTGATATTGAATTATTTAGGGGGGGCTAATAATTATTTAGTTTCTAGCGACGCTGCCCCTGATTTCCTACCCTTTAAACTTGTTTGTCTGAAATAAAATATACGTTTTACTCAATTGTGTACCCACTCCAGTCAGCAGTATAGCGGTCTGCGACTTTAAGGCATGACTGCTACTGTGACGTATAATCTTAAGTGACGGAACGGCTTCTTTCAACGCAGCAACAGACCAATCAGACAGGCAGCACTCGGTAGCCTTTCTAGACAAAATAGCCAACCAATAATAGCTCTTTAGACGCTTTTAGTGTATATTAGCCACTGTGTTTAAACCCTATTCTATGGGGTCTAGTAGTGTATCCGTTTTATTTCATATTTACGGTGTTGTTTATTATTCCGTTAGCGGGCTGGTTAATTAGCATTAGCCTAGCTAGCTAACATCCCCGACCATGGCGGTCACTTAAGCTACTCCCCTCTATAGAAGAAGCAGTTTATCACAGTAAACAAGAAGTTAGAGGCTGAGGCCGTTCAGTGAAAGAAGGGGAAAGCAAGCGTTCAGAGTGAAAGAGGATGGAGTTACAGCTAAAAGGAGGAGGATGCAGTTTATGGAAGTGAAAGAGGGTTAGAGGAGAGATGAACTGTTACATTGAAAACGAGGAGGAAGAAGAGGAGGAAACTGGATATCTAGTCCCGGTTTTCCCAAACGCATCTTTAAGGTGTCCGATGGTTCCAAACGGGTGAACTTAGCCATTAAGATGGTTTGAGAAAAAACCGTGCCCTTGATTAAACACTCGTAAGTACTGTCTTAAACATAGAGCACAAACTCTGCAGTTGTTGAACTGGATGTTTGGTGTTAAACAAATCGCCTCATGAGGCTTAGTTTTCAA
>NW_019948777.1:0-1539 GCF_002910315.2 Salvelinus sp. IW2-2015
AGTTCCCACATATGCTGAGCACTTGTTGGCTGCTTTTCCTTCACTCAAAATATATTTTATATTTGAGATTCTTCAAATAGCCACTCTTTGCCTTGATGACAGCTTTGCACACTCTTGGCATTCTTTCAACCAGCTTCACCTGGAATGCTTTTCTAACAGTCTTGAAGGAGTTCCCACATATGCTGAGCACTTGTTGGCTGCTTTTCCTTCACTCTGTGGTTCGACTCATCATTGGTTAGAGCGTTGAGCCAGTAATCGAAATGTTGCTAGATCAAATCCCAGAGCTGAGAAGGTAAAAATCTGTCGTTCTGCCCCTGAACAAGGCAGTTAACCCACTGTCCCTAGGCTGTCATTGTAAATAAGAAATTGTTATTAACTGACTTGCCTAGTTAAATAAAGGTAAAATAAAAAAATTGTGGAATTATGTCAGCAAAAATAAAGTGTCAATGAGTTTTCAACACCTTTGTTATGGAAATCCAAAATAAGTTCAGAAGTAAAATATTGCTAAACAAGTCGCATAATACTTTGCATGGACTCACTCTGTGTGCAATAATAGTGTTTAACATCATTTTTTAATGATTACCTGATCTCTGTACTCCACACATGCAATTATCTGTAAAGTTGGTCAGTCGCGTTGTGAATTTCAAACACAGATTCAACCAACAATACCAGGGAGGTTGTCTAATGCCTCACAAAGGACAGTTATTGGTAAAATTACACAATTACACTTTGGATGGTGTATCAATATAAACAGTCACAACAAAGMTACTGGCATCATTCCTAACTTAGCTGCCGGAGAGGAAGAAACTHGCTCAGAGATTTTACCATGAGGCCAATGGTGACTTTAAAACAGTTAGAGTTTAATGACGCGCAGCCGCACCTTCTCCACGCTGCTATTCGTCGTCCTCCTCGCTTTCCTGTGGAAGAACTGGGAGGTCATCTCGCAGTAACTGGATGGCTTCCTGATGTCCCCGATTTGACCTACAGGGGTGGGGATCTCTCAATGAGTGACGAAGGGAGGCGACGGCGGGTTGGGGCTCCCTGAACAATGAGGGACAGAGGCGGGGCCTGGTGTGAGGGGCGGGGGATGACTGACTAACAAACCCGTACTCTGCCTCTGATGCATGTGGTGGAACCAGGCCAGCACAAAGGGTGGGCTTAGCTTATCACTGGATCAAGCAAGTGATGGGTTCTTGAACGTAATCCTATTGGATGAGCTAAACACGACTTGGGCTGATTGGATCGGACAGAGTCGGAATATTTCATCACTTGATAGCCCCGGGCACTCTTGGCCGGCCTGTTGGATCTGCCCCTGCTTGAGACTATAAATGAATCTATAAACTGAATAACATTACTTGAAGAGCTGTTGGAAACTGCTCAGTCTTTCCCAGTGCTTCCGTACTGTTTCTATTAGTGTCAAATGGAAGAATACACTTTTAATTGTTTAACAAATAAACATGCAGTTTTAAAAATTGAAGAATTGAGTGCAAACACCCAGCTTCTATTTTCAACCCTCATGCTTTTTGATGTGAAGAAAAC
>NW_019948777.1:1564-7098 GCF_002910315.2 Salvelinus sp. IW2-2015
ATTGGGCTAACCCGTAGCAGCAAAGTGCAGGTGAGCGGATGATAGGAGGAGCCAGTGTACACTTATGGTCCTCTCACTGAGGAAGACATTTTCTTGGCCTTGTAGAGAATTATAGCATTCGACGGTTGGCTACTCGAGATTTGTTTCTTCTTGTTATTTGCAGTCCTTAACTTCTCTGGCGAGGTCAGTGGGACGGCAAACCGTCCCACTGTGGCCCAATAGCAGGGAAGCAAAAATACAACGATGACACCTATTATCAAATAACATGATGAATTGAAAAAATACAAACTGTTCCCAATGTAAATCACTACATGTTACGAACCCAAATTATTATAAGCTTGACACCTCTGTCTCCTCGAATCGCACGGCCAACATCACGTCACGATTTCAAAAAGTCTTTTCGCGCGCAAAGCATAACGATGCCTAATTTATCTATGCATAAGGCTCGATCAATCACTAAATACCTCGACAACCAAGTTCAGTTGAGAAGCTAGCAGTATATTCTTCAACAACTCTGACATAAGCACGACCCAACAAAACGCCAAAAACAGGAAAATGAAGAGCCCAATCACATCCATGCACTACCTCTATGACGAAATTTCTTTTGATTTGCACTCCAATAGTGTCCCATTAAACATCCACAAATGTCCTTTGTTCGATTTGAATTTCTCCGACAAGCTCAGAACAAAGATATATATCCAAAATTGTCAATATTTGACCGTTTCATACAGGCGCAAAAACACACGCTTCCCAACTACTTCGCCACAGGCGTCACTACCAAAAACTATATCCCAAACAAAGCTAACATGTAAAAATTACCCAAAACACGTTCAAACTACCTTTTGTTCATACCAACGTTAGATTTTTAAACAGTTAATAAAATCCGATCAATTTTGGAAGACCGGGCCATGAATCTGGTTCAGAAGTAACAAACATAAACGAAACCAAGACTGACACAACTATTTTATCATAACGTTCGATTCCTTCTCCAAACAACAACATGGGTGGTAGCTTCATTGTGACCCGCCTTTTTCGATTTTCTCAAAGTGACCATCTCTAGCCCTACTCTCCATGAATCAGCTAAAGGACATACCTTAACATCAAGCGGACCTGTGAGACCATCATCGACGTGGAACGGGTTAGAAACTTTTGCGCAAAAATTCAAGCCCTCCATTAGAAATCTGGTGTCCCTCTTAAAAAACGAACTGCAACGACCAGCTGACATCAAAAATGGCTTGATTGAATGGTTTGTCCTCAGCGGGTTTTGGTACCCTGCTACATAAGCTTCTTTACTTCTCACAGAACCATATTCAAAACAGTTAGATAACTTTTCAGAGTGATGATCAATCGCCGATAAATCTACAAAATATGTCGAGTGGTATCTTATATACTAAGGCCGATGCAGTAGCAAGCAGTTGAATTTTTGGCATGACTATTCTTTCCCGAAAAAGGTGAAAAAGCTGCCCCACCTGGCCCCTCCAAGAGAGTTCAATGCATATGCGTTGAGGTATTTGCTCTTGTCTCGTCGAGGGAATTGGGAAGGTAAACAGCTGGCATTGTTGGATGAAAGTGCTCACATGGGCCTACGCTGACTGTTCCCTTTTTTTGCTCTCCTTTTCTCTGTCTACCACCAAAATCTCTCTTCCTTTTCATCTCATTCAATACGTACACACCTAAAATCTCCCTTCTCCCAGTGGTTCTTAACAATCGCCAAATGTGTCTCTTCCCCGTGTTGTCTTTCCTCTTTGCCCCTGCGTTCTTCAATAACACCTCCCATCTTGCCCATTTACAGCCACCTACTACTCTGCGTCTGGAGGATTGATGTGGTGATGCTAGCACATGTGCACTGCCTAGTGGACAAAATCTAATTTAATCACTGCATCAACCAGCAGTGATGGTTCAGTCGCACTTAATTATCGCTATTGTGACGAAGGCGCTAAAACGGCGACGATTATAGAGCGCGCCTGAATTGTGTGCAACAGCGGAAACTTGAGTCGGACTCAAAAATCAATGCATCACAGTCCTTAGAAAGCCCCCATCCGCACTAAAACTTTGCGACTTGGTCCTAGTTGGGATCACTCCTCGCCTGCTGAGACTATAAACTAATCCTATAAAACTGCACACACGAAAATATACTTGAAAAGAGCCTCTGAAGAGCTCCCTCCAGTCTTTTCAGGCTTCCGTCGTCCACGTATTTCTGATGCAGGTGAGTGTCAATGAAAATAAACTTATACTTTTTCTTGTCCACCCAACACAAAACTAAACAGTAATATGAAAAGCGGACAGGGTTTAAAGAATGCCCCAGTGCATTGCAGGGTCAACGCACACGACCCTCATTTCCAGTATTTCAACACAACTCCTATGTGGTCAAATGAGCGTTCGAGTAGAGAAATATGGCCTATGCTGACCGAGGCTAGAGTTCGAAGCCTTCTAACTATGTCCTACAAAAGATGGAAGGGCAGTGCGAGAGCCTTTCAGAGCAATGAGTGGCAGCAGTAAAGCTGTCGGACACGCAGTCCAAGCGAGTTACCCAAATTTCCCCACAAAGGGATGCGGGGCCCCACTGGGAAGTGTCCGCTAGTTGCACAAGCAGCTGCGTTCTTCGAAATCCTCTCGTTCTAGCGTTTGAGTATTTCGTCGTCTTATTTAGCATAGGTACTATATCGCAGATTTATACTTTTCCACATCTCTGCTGTGTTTCCTATGTAGTTGATAAATCACAGAAGAATAATACACCTATCGCGAGAGGATCACATAGCTCTCGCCTACACTACGAGAGAATCATCATATACCAGCTTACTTTACCTTCAGGAGAACCGACTAATGACTGTCACGGCACTACGAACCCGAAGGCATTGCGTGCAATACTGATCTTATCACCTATTTTGTTTATGGGTCAAGTGCAAGAGAGATCTAATGGTGTGAGGGGATGTGCGTGTCAGCACAAGGATGAGAGACCGCTGTCCTATGTTCTCTACTGATGCATAGATATGTCTCAAGATTCTCACTGACGTCTGCGCCCAGCTATCGCGTTATGGTCCCAACATGCAGAGGCAGCATGAGAGCGAGGCAAACATAACGAGTAGTTCACAGTTGAGAACCAATACTGTAGAGAGCCTGTGTTCCCGACTCGCGATGAGTTGAGTGGCAGCTGCGTTATTTTCTGAATAGCTGCTTCTGCGCTCTGCCATCAACCAGTGACTAGTCAAGAACGACATATTCAGTATATTGCCCTTGTATGTGATTCCTGGCTATTTAGCCTGGTTTCAGTTCTCAAATGAAGACAATATGCAACCGAGTATCACTGCGTGCACCTTGTCTCCTCAACCTTACTGTCTCCAAAACAGCCGTTTACCATAGACGCCTATAGCCAAAATTTCATGCAGAAGGTAGCCAGCTAATTGCTAAGTCACTAGTCATTTAGTCATTGTTAGCCCACTCTAGCGGCCAGCTGCACCCTCTGCTACAAGGTACCTAGCCGGTTTCTTTTTTCGCACTGGATAACTCCATACCTCGGCTAAGAGTTTTTCTCCCTACTAAACCTAGATGCCTGCTAAATCCCTGGAACCATTGATCATCCAAACACACTCCAGCTACTCTATACAAACATCGAGAGAAGATAGACCAAGAACCAACCCCGAAGACTCACTCCCCATGAGCCAAAGTGCATACTCGCTGGGCTAGCAACAACACACATGGATATTCTCCAGCGATCTAGTACTCGCTAACGATACCTCTTTCCGCGGACATCTACTTGGCGTGCCACAAGATTCGCTAGTGCCGCGTCCCGAACAAGGAACACCGCTTCGCACGCTCACCACGGACCACACTGCAACCCAAGTCGCTGGGGCGGTACTGTCACGACACGTAATCCAATTCTTGCACTGTTGACCGTGTCCAACTCATCGGTCAAACTTTGTCCCGATGATGACGAACGGATGCAGACACAGTCTCTTCCTAAAATTACCCAAGGTGTCAACTTCCAAATGATCAACGCTAGTCTTCCTCGTGTTGCTAGCGTCATGTTAAATAGCAAAGCAATCGTCGCGTTGGCAACACGATGTCCCAGGTTCCAGAAAGCAAAGTAAGCGGGTCAGACTAAGCACAAAGCAGTTTCCACGTCCCCATCATATACTTCGTGAGACTCTGACAACTGGCTCATTCGAACTACGTCTGCCACGCGACTGCCTCTCGTGTGTAGAAAATATTGCCTATATTGACAAGCTAGTCGAGCTCTAACAATGTCCTCAAAGATGGAAGGCAGGCGAGACCTTTCTAGCCAATGAGGGCAGATAAGGGCAGATTCAAATCAAATCAAATTTATATAGCCCTTCGTACATCAGCTGATATCTCAAAGTGCTGTACAGAAACCCAGGCTAAAACCCCAAACAGCAAGCAATGCAGGTGTAGAAGCACGGTGGATAGGAAAAACTCCCTAGAAAGGCCAAAACCTAGGAAGAAACCCAGAGAGGAACCAGGCTATGAGGGGTGGCCAATTCCAAGATTCCAATTCCAAGATGGCGTAGCAGTGCAGACGTGGTTTGTTGTCCTCTCGTACTTTTTGTATTTTTGGTCTTTTTTGTATATATTCCAATTTATTTTTCAATCTCTTTTTCCATTTTTTAAATAAATTTACCTTCCGGTAACCCGCCTCACTCGGACACGGATCCGCTATTTTTTTAGACCCTATAGCCAAAACTTTCATCAGAAGGTAGCCAGCTAAATAGCTAAGTTACTAGTCATTTAGTCATTGTTAGCCACTGCTAGCGGCATTTACCCTCTGCTCAGGTACCTGCCGTTTTTTTTAGCCTGGATAAAACCTGCCAGCCTCGGACTGTTTTTCTCCACTACAACACCAGATTCCTGCCGTAAACTCCTGGACCATTGATCATCACAGCTAGGTATCTTCAACTGAGTGACCCAGCCCTGAAGCTAGCCCTGAGCCAGGCGCATCTCCCGGCTAGCAAACGAAATTCCCACAACTACAATACCTCTCTTTCGCCATCTGGCCCGGTCCCTTCGTCGACACGGCGCCCCACGTACCACCACGACTGGTCTGCAGACGTAATTCCATCAGCTGTGCCTTCAACCGGCCTTTGGCGGACGACGGAGCAGACGCTTCTACTTACCACGGACCGCTAACTTTAAACGCCATGTCTCCCGCGTGCTAGCGCCCTTCAAAGGGGATGACACTCTAGACCCAAACTGTTACAGACCTATATCCATCCTGCCCTGCCTTTCTAAAGTCTTTGAACGCCAAGTTAATAAACAGATCACTGACCATTTCGAATCCCACAGTACCTTCTCCGCTGTGCAATCCGGTTTCCGAGCTGGTCACGGGTGCACCTCAGCCACGCTCAAGGTACTGAACAATATCATAACCGCCATCGATAAAAGACAGTACTGTGCAGCCGTCTTCATCGACCTGGCCAAGGCTTTCGACTCTGTCAATCACCGTATTCTTATTGGCAGACTCAATAGCCTTGGTTTCTCAAATGACTGCCTCGCCTGGTTCACCAACTACTTCGCAGATA
>NW_019948777.1:12478-13794 GCF_002910315.2 Salvelinus sp. IW2-2015
CAACACCCACCCGTAGCACGCGCTCCAGCAGGTATATCTCACTGGTCATCCCCAAAGCCAACACCTGCTTTGGACACCTTTCCTTCCAGTTCTCTGCTGCCAGTGACTGGAACAAATTGCAAAAATCGCTGAAGCTGGAGACTTACATTTCCCTCACTAACTTTAAACATCAGATATCTGAGCAGCTAACCGATCGCTGCAGCTGTACAAAGTCCATCTGTAAATAGCCCACCCAATCTACCTACCTCATCCCCATATTGTTTTTATTTACTTTGCTGCTCTTTTGCACACCAATATCACTACTTACACACCATCACCTGCTCATCATCATCTGCTCATCTATCACTCCAGTGTTAATCTGCTAAATTGTAATTACTCTGCTACTATGGCCTATTTATTGTCATACCTCCTCATGCCATTTGCACACACTGTATATAGACTTTCTTTTTTTCTATTATCTTATTGACTGTACGCTTGTTTATTCGATGTGTAACTGTGTTGTTGTTTCTGTCGCACTACTTTGCTTTATCTTGGCCAGGTCGCAGTTGTAAATGAGAACATGTTCTCAACTACCTTACCTGGTTAAATAAAAGGTGATATAAAAAATAAAAAAAGATAGGTGACAGCTTCAATTGCGTTGCCTATGCTCTCTTCCCGTGTATCCTTGTTCAAATCCAGGCCTTGAGGTCCACAGCATTAATGATTTATTTTTCTCCTTAGGGGTGGTTGAGTAAAAGCTGGTTAAACTTCCAGGGAATAAATAACCAGGAGCACCAGTGGACAGCAATGTTCTGGTTTGGGTACCTTTGAATATCAAACTGAAGACCCAATTAGTTCTTGCACCCCCTTGTGGACAAACTGAAATGGTACAACATGTTGCATTGCACCATTGTGGGCACTGACCCATAACAGAAAAGTTTTGAATAATTTCCCATAGCTTCATAGTTATGGGAAATGTTTATTTTGAGATGGTTAGTTCTAACTCTATAGATAGACTGCTACCACAAACCAGCAGCATCAAAAATTCCATGGTGGAGAGAACAGCGAAAGACCAGTATCAGGGCCGTCCCTCAGGAGACTGGTACCAAGATATCATGTCTCGTGTGTTCCAGGCTCAGATGGATCTCAACTAACTGCACACTCACTGTACCAAATTTTCCCAACGAATCGTGCCATGGTCATCAACCTATGATGGATGAACAACAAAGTCCTGACCGTGTAGAAAACAACTTAACCACCAATATTTTCCAGGAACCGGGAAGTCACTGTACTAGTGATACAATTAATCTGGCAGAAGAGGGTACTGATTAAGCAGG
>NW_019948778.1:0-2960 GCF_002910315.2 Salvelinus sp. IW2-2015
AACTTTAGTTTATTTGGTAAACATTTTCTAAACTCTTTTCTTGAATTGTTGGTTAAGGGCTTGTAAGTAAGCATTTCACTGTAATGTCTACACCTGTTGTATTGTAAATAAAATTAGATTTATACAGTCCCTTTCAGTAAGAATTCACACCCCTTGACKTTTTTCTGTAGTTTGTTGGTACAGCCTGAATTTAAAATGGACTCAATGGAATTTTTGTGTCACTGATCGTGATACAATATCCCATAATGTCAAAGTGGAATTATGTTTGTCGATTTTTGTTTGTAATTAATAAGAAATGAAAAGTTGAAGTGTCTTGAGTCAATAAGTATTCAACCCCTTTTGTTAGGTCAAGCCTAAATACGTTCAGGAGTAAAAAATGTGCTTAACATATCGCATAATTAGTTGCATGGACTCATTCCTTTGTTCATTAATAGAGGTGAACGTGGTTGTTGAATGACTATCCCATCTCTGTACCCCACACATTATCTGTAAAGTCCCTCAATTCAGTCGTGAATTTTTTAAAGCACAGGTTCAACCACAAAAGACCAAGGTTTTTCAATGCCTCCGAAAGAAGGACTCACTGATTGGTAGATCAAAAAACAATATATGTATATATTTAAAGCAGATGCTGAATAATGCTTTGAGCAGGAAGTTGTTAATTAGGCTTCTGGATGGAAACCGCTCATCGATTTGGCCTTGAGCCTAATGGTTATTAAAAAACAGTTTTATACAGTATAATGGTTATTAAAAGACAGTTTTACATAGTATAATGGTTATTAAAAAACTGTTTTGCATAGTATAATGGTTATTAAACTGTTTTACATAGTATAATGGTTATTAAAAGAGTTTTATACAGTATAATGGTTATTAAAAAACAGTTTTACATAGTATAATGGTTATTAGAAAACAGTTTTACATAGTATAATGGTTATTAGAAAACAGTTTTACATAGTATAATGGTTATTAGAAAACAGTTTTGCATAGTATCATGGTTATTAATAAACTGTTTTACAAGGTATAATGGTTTTGGAAACTTTAGAGTGTTTTCTATCAAAATCTACCAGTTTTATGCATATCATATCTTCTGGGCCCGAGAAGCAGGCAGTTTAATTTGGGCATGCATTTCATCCAAAANGACGTTGGTCTGAGGACAGAACACGTCTGGTTAATGACGTTGGTCTGAGGACAGAACACGTCTGGTTGACGACGTTGTTTTAAGGACAGAACACATCTGTTATGCCTTTTTGTTTAGCCTTGTCCGTTTGGCCAGACCAAAAGTAGTGCACTAAATAGGGAATAGGGTGCAGCCAGACTTGCTTCACTTAAAGAAGTGTAGATACGTGGAAAAATCMGTGTCCTTGAGCAAGGCAGTTAACCCTCATTTTCTGTAGGMGCGCCGTACTACTATGGCTGACCCTGTTAAAACCTCTTTGGGCTAGGYGGCGGTGTTTTCACGTCCGGATGAAAAGCGTGCCCAAAGTAAACTGCCTGCTACTCAGGCCCAGAAGCTAAGATATGCATATAATTATGTAGATTTGGATAGAAAACTCTAAAGTTTCTAAAACTGTTAAAATAATGTATGTGAGTATAACAGAACTTATTTGGCAGGCGAAACCCAGAGGACAAACCATCCAGGAATATGTTTTTTTTGAGTTGACTGTTTTCTATTTGATTTCTATGGGAAACTAGATTTATGAGGCACCTGGTTGCAGTTCCTATGGCTTCCACTAGATGTCAACAGTCTTTAGAAATTGGTTGATGTTTTTCCTTTGAGAAATGTAGAAGCACGGCTATTCAGAATGAGTGTCAAGCCAAGTGGACTCTTTTGTTTGGGGCGTGCGACCTGGAGCTCGCTCCACTTTGATTTTATCCGCTATTGAACACAGTATATTCCGTCTTAAATTTTATAGATTATTTACGTTTTAGGATACCTAAGGATGGATTAGGAAAGTTGTTTGAAATGTTTGGACCAAGGAAAAGGGGCTGAGCTGGACCCAAGGAAAGAAACAAATATCCCAAAACACCCCTAAACTAGACTAGCCTACTTCAACAACAGCTAACTAACTAACCAAAAATACAGCGGGTGGTCCGCCCAGTTCTAACTAGTGTTCTTAAACAAAGTATTCCTACGGGTAGTGTATGCCCATGGGCAACTTGTCTTGGTACCCCCTTTCCCGCCATCAAACAAACAGTCAATCACCATAACAAAACAATACTCACAGAATAACGGACAAAGTGACATGTAGTTGCAAAAACAAAAGAGAAATCTCTGCATACAAAGAGAGAGGTAGAGAGAAACACACAACAACCTCTCCCTCAACGTGAGCAAGACAAAGGACATGATTGTGGACTACAGGAAAAGGAGGGCCAAACACGCCCCCATTCACATTGACGGGGCTGTGGAGCGGGTCGAGAATTTCAAGTTCCTTGGTGTCCACATCACCAACAAACTAACATGGTCCAAACACACCAAGACAGTTGTGAATAGGGCACGACAAAGCCTATTCCCCCTCAGGAGACTGAAAAGATTTGGCATTTGGTCCTCAGATGCTCAACGGGTTTTACAGCTGCACCACCTAGAGCATCCTGATCGGTTGCATCCTGGTATGGCAACTGCTCGCCATCTGACTGCACGGCGCTGCAGAGGGTAGTGCGTACAGCCCAGTACATCACTGGGGCCAAGCTTCCTGCCATCCAGGACCTCTACACCCAGGCGGTGTCAGAGAAAAGGCCAAGAAATTGTCAGACTCCAGTCACCTAAGTTATAGACTGTTCTCTCTGCTACCGCACGGCAAGCGGTACCGGAGCGCCAAGTCTAGGACCAAAAGGCTCCTTAACAGCTTCTACCCCCAAGACATAAGACTGCTGAACAATTAATCAAATGTGCCACGTGTCTAATGTCCATTGCTCACTATTGTAAAGTGGTTGTTCCACTGGATATCATAAGGTGAATGCACCAA
>NW_019948778.1:2985-13790 GCF_002910315.2 Salvelinus sp. IW2-2015
GGAATGCCACCAACTTCGTAAGTCGCTCTGGCTCTAAGAGCGTCTGCCGTAAATGACTAAATGTATAAAGTGAAAATGTTGATATTTGGAAGCTTTGCACACTCTCCAACACACAGCATTCATGAGAGAATTAAATGAGTTCCACCCACATACTGCTGCCCGCAACTTGTTGGACTGCTCTTTCCCCTTTCACTCTGCAGCGGTCCCAACTTCATGCCCCCACAAACCATCTCAAATCTGAGCTGAGGGTGGGTGATTGGGTCGGCCAGTCAAATCTACGCCCGTACACCCAAGCACGCGAGGTGTGGTTGGGGTTGCATTGTCCTGGTTGAAAAACAACATGATTCACGTCCCACTAATGGCCCCAAAACGATGGCGTGATGGTGCATATTGCTGAACAGAATGCACTGTAGGTAAGCCACAATGCTGGTTAAGTGTGGCCTGAGGATTTCTATAAATAAAGCAGAATGCGTAGTCACAGCAAAGCCACCATGTAACCACTTCCTCCTCCATGCTTCACGGTGGAGAACGCAGCAACTGTGATAGATTTCATCTGTTCACCGCACTCTGCATTCCCACAAATGAGACACTGCGGTTTGCGAATACACAAAAAATCTCAAAAATGTGGACACTCGTCAACCAAAGGACAGATTTCCACGTGATCTACCCTCGCGTCCAATTGCTCGTGCTTATCCTTAGGCCACCAAAGTTCTCTCTCTTCTTAATCTGGTCTCCTATATTTGTTCGGATTTCTCTTCTCGCAAACGCAATCCTCGGACCACATGAAACGCGACCCTGCAGTCACAGTCTCCGTCCCCTGAACAGTTTTGAATCGTTGAGACGATGTGGTTCTCGTTACTTGAACCTCTGAAGAACCATTTTATTGGGCTGCCACTTTGAGACGCTAGGAAAACCTCTAAATGACATTGTCAACTCCTGCCCAGCAACGGAGCTAACTCCATAGCCGTCATCCTTTCCCTGTGCCCGCACCACAACCACGGCTCATCGTTGAAGAGACAGTTTCGATCATTAGCGCTTGATAGGTTGTTGAATCACTGCACTTGAAGAAACCCCTTTTCAAAGTTCTTGAAATTTTACGTATTGAGCTGACCATGGTCTAAAAGTAATGATGGACTTTTTCTCGTTACTTATTTGACAGCTGTTCTTGCCATAATATGGACTTGGCCTTTTACCCAAATGAGGGCTTTCTTTCTGTATATCACCCTACCTTGTCACAAACGACAACTGATTGGCTCAAAACGCATTAAGAAGGAAAACAAATCCACAAATTAACTTTTAAGAAAGCACACCTGTTAATTACAATCATTCCAGGGACTACCTCATGAAGCTTCGGTTGAGAGAATGCCAAGAGTGTTGCCAAAGCTGTCAAGGCAAAGGGTGGCGTACTTTGAAGAATCTCAATATAAAATATTTGAGATATATATTTTTTTACACCTTTTTGGTTTACTACATGATTCCTATGTGTTATTTGCATAGTGTGATGGTTCCCTAGATTTACTGTATACAATGTATAAAATAGAAACAATTAATAAAAACCATTGAGAGTGAGTAGGTTGTGTCAACTTATCACCTGGCCCTGTAAGTAATACTGAAAAAGAATTTAAATAAATAAACTGCAATCATGGGTCTGGGGTGTGCTTATCACCTGCAAGGGAGTTTCTCGATGATAAAATAAGATAGAAATACAGGCTATAAGCACAGGAAATATCTGAGAGGAAAAACGCTGGGTTCAGTCTCGCTTTCCAACAGAACTGGGAGACAAATTACATCTTTCCAATCCAGGACAAACTAACATTTAGAGAAACGAGGCCAAATCTACACTGGAGTTGGTTTACCAGATGATGACAGTGAAGTGTCCCGTGGTGGGCCTAGTTACAGTTTGGTAATTGAAATCGTCTTGAAAATCGATGCCCAATACTGTTGATAAATGGGCTGATCTAGCACATGATATTCCGAACAACCAACTTGACGGAGCGTTGAATAATTTGTGGATAGTAATGTACAATAGTTACAACGCATGTGTCACAAGCTCTTCAGACACTAGCCAGGAATTACGCGTCGATAGCTCTTAGAGACTTACCAGAAAGGACTCACAGCTCTTAGCAACTCACGAAAGGACTCACAGCATCTTAAGAGACTTACGCAGAAAGAGCTGCTCGACGAGCTAGCGGTAAGACCTACCAGAACTGCACGACCTAAGACTACCCAGGAAAGACTCATCAGCTCTTCAGAGACTCACCCAGAAGCACCTCTTCAGCTCGTTGAGACTCACCCAAAAAAGACTCACATGCAGAGACTTGCCACCGAAAGACTCACAGCGTAATCGCTGACCTAATGTGTTTATAACAAAGTGTTGACTCGCCGGTGGGAATACTTATGTAAATTATAGTGTCTGCTATTTTTCCAATTTTTTAATACATTTGCAACAAGTCTTTAATAAAACATGTTTTTTCATCTTTGTCATTTGTCGCTAATTACTGTGGTGTGATTTTTTTAACATTGATCGTACCCATGTACCCGCAAACCACCCACGTCTCAACGTCAACCATGAAGAGGCGCTGACTCCGGGAAGCTTGCCTTCGAGGCAGAGTTCCTCTGTCAGTTCGTGTTCTGTTTTGCCCATCTCTAATCTCTTTTTCTTTTTATTTCACCCAGTCTGAGATTGGGCTTTTTCTTTACAATCTGCCTAGGCAAGGCCAGGGCATTCCCGGGAGTCGCCTCTTCACTGTGAACGTTGAGACTGGTGTTGTGCGGGTACTATTCAATGTAAGCCCCAGACAGCCAACTCCCCAACAGGGATAAGCTGACAGGTTGAGAACTTGTGAGGGCCGTTCAAGATTCGTCTCAAAACTAGACACGTGCATTGCCATGACTGAATGCTTACTTGTCTTCAAGGTGGTCAATTGTGCAGCCGGGGCCTCCCACTCCTTCTTTCTATCTGGAGAAAGACTCACAGCTCTTAGAGACTTACCCAGAAAGACTCACAGCTCTTAGAGACTCACCCAGAAAGACTCTCAGCTCTTAGAGACTCACCCAGAAAGACTCACAGATCTTAGAGACTTGCCCCGAAAGACTCACAGCTGTAATCGCTGCCTAATGTGTTTATACAAAGTGTTGACTCGGGTGTGAATACTTATGTAAATTATATTTCTGTATTTCATTTTCAATACATTTGCAACAATTTCTAAAAACATGTTTTTCATTTTGTCATTTTCGGGTATTGTGTGTGTGTGTAGGTGGGTCTGTGAATCTATTTTCAATTCAGACTATAACACAACACAATGTAGAATAAGTCAAGGGGTATGAATACTTTCAGAAGGCACTGTTTTTCACCTCAGCCTAAGTGATGCGCCGCCGTTAGCACGCTAACGAATCTCTAACACGCTAATAACACACAGCCCCATGTTTCAGCAATTACAGGCGTGTTAACTATGTAGACCCGGTGGAGGAATCGATTCCAACTCCCCTGCTCTGTCCCTAATCAATGAGAACAGTCAATGGTCTCTGCAGACAGACTCATCCTTCCTCTTAACCAAGACATATCACTGCAGCTGTCAGCTCCGTGCAGGCTCAACCTCAGGTAACCAACCACAGGTAACCTACCACAGGTAACCATAGTGTTGAAATATTAGTTTCTGATTTTCCTCTTGTTGGTGTTCATTCATTTCACGTTGAGCTCATCATCGCAGTGTAAATACACACACACCCCTTCACCTGGTACGACTCAGTGTAAAAACACCAAATTCCCTTTTCTCCGTTTGGTTTTTCCAGGTTTCCCTTTTTACAGGTTTTTGGCTCTCAGAATCTTAATTATTATTTTTTTGCGAAAAACACATGTTTTTCCACATCAGGAGACCGTTTTTTAGGTCTCGGAAATATTTAAGACATTTCTAATTACATTTTTGGGATGTAGTTACCCTTTAATTCCAGTGTGCACCAGGAAGAGACTGTTGTTTGGTTAAGAGGTGTTGCTGTTATCTGGAATCCTTGGGATGTCCCTACCCTAAACCGTAGCCTTAACCCTTTATTTTATTAACCTTTTATTTAACCTTTTATTTAACCTTTATTTAACTAGTCAAGTCAGTTAACAACACATTCTTATTTACAATGACGGCCTAAGAACAGTGGGTTAACAGCCTTGTTCAGGGGCAGAACGACAGATTTTTACCTTGTCACCTCGGGGATTCGAACTTGCAACCTTTCGGTTACTAGTCCAACGCTTTAACCACTAGCCCACCCTGCCGCCCACCCTGAGTTTGCGAAACAAATGGCCACTGGATGGATGCAAATAATCATGATACCATTCTGCCAGGTAGGCTACTTTTAGTAGTTAACATTTTATTTGAGTCTTTCCGGTTCTACCAGAAGACTGGTATCATTAACATTATCGCTAACGGCTGTTACACAAAGTGTAGACACACACACACACACACACACACACACACACACACACACACACACACACACACACACTCAGGCAGGGGAATTCCTGTGGCGTTTCAGAAAGCTGCATGAAAACACCAATCCCTGATGCATTATGGTCAATACTTACGGTTCACTGGTGAAGAAAGTTCAATAGATTTTTTTTGAATATTATTGAGTTCTGTTTTAATGTCTGGATTCTGTGATTCTGTCCGCGGTTTTCCGCAAACGCAGATTTTCTTGGGCCCCTACGGCAGCCATGCTTGTTTTGATGGCTGACGAGATCAGTCTCTCTTTCTGCTGTCATATTGTTGACGCTCATGTTGACATGATTTACCCCCGTGCATATTTAATGAGAGCGTGCTCAAACACACACGCGCTCACAAACACACACACATTGTCACTCTCACTCACAGACTTCCTCCTCCACCCTGACTGCCAACCCAGAGAGATAATGACTGACATAAAGGTGATTGGGAAGAGTACACAGACAGACAGACAGCGGCCACACAGACAGTGACATGCGGTTCAGGGGATGTCTAGGGTGTGTCATGTAGTACCAGAGACTGGGAGGTAATTAGAGTTTAATCGTCACATGTACAGGGACATTCTTGAGCTACAACCATGCAGGACAAAGGGACATAAACTAATACAAAAATAATATTATATAATAACATATTAACAACTGTGGCAATGATACATGTTTGCATTGGTGGATGTAGTTAAGATATCCTCACGGGTTCTAGGTAATCCGTGGTAGCTGTAACTATCCGTAAGGTAGGGGTAGGGTAATATCCTCTGGGTCTCTATGTAGTATATTCCTTGATGTAGGATTATATCAGGGAGGGTAGGAATAATTGTGGTAGTTAATTCCTAAGGGTGCAGGTAGGGTAATATTCCAGGTGAACATGTAGGTAAGGTCTGTAGCGGAGCACAGCAAGGAAGTATGTTAAATGGCTTATAAATAGTTCTGGAAGTGGGCACATAGAGCAGTCTGGGGACAGGAGCAGTCACTGGGAAGCCAGCGAGTGGGACATGGAGCAGTCTCCAGGGACAAGAGTACAGGGGAGAGCAGTGTCTGCGGAGAGCAGGGCGGACACGAGAACATGTGCTGGATCCAGGGGCGCGGGAACAGGAGGCAGTTCTGGAGCCCAGAGGCGGACAGGCAAGTCCTGGAGCAGTTCTGGACCACGAGCAGACAGGGCAGCAGTCTGGAGCCGAGGTGGACAGGGGACACAGAGGAAGGGACAGCGGCAGCAGTCTGGGACAGGCGAGGGGACAGGGATAGGTCTGGACAGGCGAGCAGGTCTCTGTCAGAAGATAAGAGATGAATAGTGTATGAACGGTCTGCTTAAAAACAGTCTCGACCATGATTCTATCAATGTAGAATAAGTTTTCTGTTGGCAGCTTTCAGAAGGGAGCTTTGATTTTCTCAGAGCTGACCCAAGTGAGGAGTGAACATGCCTTGATTTAACAACTCGACTGCCTGTGCATTTCTGCTTCTTGTTATGGTGAGAATTCAATCTCTTCAAAACTCTCTCTCCATCTTGTTTAAGTGTTACTAACTGGTGTATCTGTTCTCATCCTCAGCTGACAGGTACCAATTTTATGGTAGGACTCAGATATATTAAATATTGTCTGGTCTCTTCGCTAGCTCCAGGTGAAAAAAACAAGGCCATTTCAGGAAGTTAAGAAGCCATCCAGGATCCAGACCAGCGTCCACAACTGCGTAAACTAGGACCTCTCCCACACCCATACGAGCTCATATCATACAGATATGTCACTCGTTTCAATTACACCCCCCATCTAACAGTATGTTTCTCTGTTAGTACACCGCTTTCACACCCCACAACACTTCAGATATTAACAATAGTTTACTCTGTTTTAGCTTCAACCACCACATCATTATTTACACCCCACTTCTAACACGTATTTACTTCTTATAACCTACTTATACATCCCACTTCTAACAGTGATTTCTCTTGTTATGACATCTCTTTCCTTAGCGACCATCTCTAACAGTACTTATTACTCTGTCTAACTACACCTTATATTAACCCATCCAACAGTATGCCTTACTACCTTATTGTCTTTCCAACAACCCCATGTACCAACAGTAGCTATACTACTCCTGGTTCCTTAACACGCAGCCTCGTATATTAACACTCCATCACGACAGGCTGATGTTACTCGTATTCATACACCCTCCTATTCCAACAAGTACTTACTTCTGGTTTTCGCTACTACACTCCATCTTAACAGAATCTTCATCTCTCTTCGCATACACCTGATACACCCCACATTCTAACAGGATTGTTACTTGTATGTCCATAACTCCTACATTTAAACAACTTAGTCATCTGTACACCAAGCTATGCTTACTCTGTTCTATCTCAAGCCTTTATACACCCGATCAACAGAATATGTTCTTAACCTCTTTCCCAATCTACACGCTATACAACACAACCCATACTTAAAACTCTGTATGTTATCTACCTGTTTCCCACCACCAACCTTCATACCAACACCACAGCTATCTATTACAGTAGGATTACTCGTTATTACATCCGCCCGCCAAAAGAGATGGTCTGCTCTTCTCATTTTTCCTTTGCGATAAATATGGCCTCCTAGCTCATTTTGTGTTTTTACCGTTGCTTTATTTCTCTACATCTTTGTACCGTTGTTAATCTTTTATGTCATATACATAACAGTCTGGAAACACTGAATATACGTCTTATCTACTTGTCAACTCGTAGATCATTCGTCTACACCGGCTATATATGACCTTCCCGTAACGGATCCAGAGTTTTTTGTGCACTTTTGCCATTCACCATACAATGACTCGATCCCCAGCCGTCGAGCCTACTGTAAGAACGATCAGCTCCTACGAGTACAAAGGCGGAAAACGCTTTCTTATTCTGCTCTGTCTCGAAGTTGCGGTCTCGTGATTCAGCTTCGAGGACGGCAATCTGCGCTTCCAACTCGCTGATGTTTGTGTGATTATCTGCCAATGTCCAGCTCTGGACCTAGATGAACTTTCGATGATAATATCCGAGCTACGGAGCGTAGCATTACCAAATGACAATCTAGGACTTGCAACTGCTCATGCTCACTCGGAAACAATGAGCGTACTCTAACCAGACGCTACACGAGGTTCCAGATGCAGGCTAGCTGTTTTCTCATGCACGCGCGGACAAGAAAACCAAACATCTTTCCAGGTAAGCAGCAGGGCGGGGGTTGCCTTTATTGATAACTGAGAAATTTAGTGGTGTGATCATACAGTATACAAACACAGAAACGTCAATCTTACTGTTCCACAAGTCTTGACTAGAAACCTCCTCAGTAACAAATTGTCGACCGCCAATTAGTCTACCAAGGAATTCTCCGTCAATCAAATTCACAGCCAACATTACTCCCCCCAACAGACACTCATGAGCCCTAACGAACTTTACTGACTCTTTGAAAAACTGGAAAAGCCATCCACACCCTGAGGCATGCATCATCGTTATGACTGTTGAACTTGTTAATCCAAAGGCTAATCTAATCAACAAAAACACTCCATATACTAAATTGCTTAAGTATCAGCACACGATTGACTCCAGCTGCGACAAAAACACTAAGTACCTTTCACATTAATACTAATGTCCGCACCTATAACGCCCTCCCCCCCCTTCGGAAATAAGCTGACCACGACTCCATCTTTGTTTGATTCCAGCCCTACCAACACAAAACTCAAAAACAAAGACTTCCCAGGCGCTCAGGTCGTGTTCAATCGGCTGTCGACCAACTTCTGGATATCCACGCTCAAGAACTGCTTCGATCACGCGGAATTGGAAATATTGTTCCGCAATCAGCGGTCCACACAATATTAGTACGAATATAGCTTGATTACGTGTAAGCTAGGTTCATTTTAGAATAGTTGCGTCATTGACGATTGTCTACCCACAGAGCAACACTAAAACTAATTCCCAATCAGAAACGGCATGACCCATGCAGCATTCGCAGTGATTTGAAACTAAAGCGCGAAATCGTCACTACTTTTTAATACACAGCTGCAATGACCGGCAAGCAATTACCGAATAAAACAGGTAGCTATTTCTCTCCCAGGCAATCAAACAGCGAATGTATCTCATACAGATATCAAAATTATTCGCACTCAAATCCCAACAGCCCTCAGACACAAGACTTATGTGCAGTGAGCGTCTACAGTTCAATCACGGATCTACAAACAAAGAAACCCAGGCCCCGCTGGAACCAATGTTCTCCCAAAGGCTCTAACAAACTTTTGCCCGCTGAGACAAACAGTGCCACTGACAGGCCCCCTACCACAAACCGCGCTCACTCTTCACTGCCACCGAGGTGCATTAAAACATTCTAAACGTGTTTAACCCTCGCAAGGCTGAGCAGCCCAGCGTGTGCATTCCCTAGCCGCGGTGCCAGAGCTAATGCGGCAGTAACCACTGGCTGTTGTCCTTTTACCGACAATTTCAAATCAATCCTCTATTTAAAATCCCAGATCTGCTGTCTTACCACAACAGCTTCAAGGCCACCACTTTTCCTGTTACCAACCCCCAGCAAGGTAACTGAGCTAACACTACCCGCCCCGTAGCACTCACTTCCGTCATCATGACAGTGCTTTGAAGACTAGTCAAGGTCAATACACTCCACTCTACCGCCACCCTAACCCACTCCAATTGAAGCCGATCTTCACCGATTCCCAATAGTCACAGCGACCTAATCCAATCCCACACTGCCAACGTGCCCTAAGACCCATTCTGGACAAAGGAATACTCCATGTTGAGAATGCTGTTTATCGTTATCAGAGCTCAAGCATTTAAACACTAGTACCTCCAAACTCTCAGTCGATAGCTCAAATCCCTGGTCTCGACCACCCCCCGTGCAACTGGTCCACTCTGACGGAGCCGCTTCCCCGAGTGTGAGATAACAACATTCTCCACCCCTCGCTTGATCCTCAAACACTGCCCAACCTAAGTGTCCAGTTCTGGCCCTATCCTGTACTCCGCTTGTTCTACCCACGACTGCTCCAATGCACGCCTCCAACTCACATCATTCAAAGTTGCGCATGCACACTACCATTGTAGGCTATCACCAACAACCGACAAGACGCCTACCTAGGGAGAGTAGAGCCCCGTAGGGTAGTATAGGTAGTCTGTGTCAGAAATAAATTCAACCTCATACTCAACGTCAAAAAAACAATGAGGATGATGTGGACTCTCAGAGAAACAGAGGAGGGACACCCCCCGCCACATTCACGCCCATAGTGAGAAGGTTGAAAGTTTAGAGTTCTCGTGTGAGTATTTTACACAGTTCACGAATAACTGAACTAGTCCTAAGCCCACTCACAGCCAGCTAGCTTTGAGAGCTCAGCAGCGCCTACTTCAACCTCAGGAGCTGAAGAAATTCAACTCTCACCAAAAGCACTCACAAACTTCATAACTAAGTATTGGCCACAATTCGAAGCATCCTTCGGTGCTGTATCACCGCTGGTACGGCAATCCTGCTCCGGTCCCACAACCGTAAGCTCTCCAGAGGTATGATCTGCAGAACGCACATCACCTAGCGCAATAAATCATCCTGCTCTCTCACAGCGGTACACCTAACACCCACGTTCCGAATGTCACAAGGTAGCCATAAAGACATTCAAGGACAACAACCCGCCCACTTGCTCTCGTATCACTCCCGCTTCATCCAGAAGCCGAGTCTCAGTACAGAGTCATCAAACAACCGAAGATAAAAACAGCCTTCTATTCTCAACGGCCATTCAGACTGTTACAACGCCTACACACCAGACATTTTACGCCGTGCCAAACGATCACTGACGCCAACTCCAGCCACTTTAAAAAGGAACTATTGTAAATATGTTAAACAAATATGTACCAACTAGCCACTTCTTTCTAGCATGCCACTAATACATACATACCCTACATTACCATCTCATATTGTTAAGTATTTACTTACTCTATTAATCATACTACTGCATTATTTTCATCATTTTATGCTATACATGTACATCTATCCACTTTAAACTGTCTATGCCACTTTATATATGTACATACCCTTACCGATGTACTCATCTCATAGTTAATATACCCGGTATCTTCATCCATCAATCTACTGCATCTGCCATCCTTCCTACCACACATCTTCTATTCATTAGATCATTTATTACATATCTTTCCCTTACACTTGTGTGGTTTAACTGTTTAGTAGTTGTGATTAGGTTAGAATACGTTTGTTATACTTGCCGGATGTTCGAAACTTAAGTGAAGCCACAAGCATTTCGCTAAACTCGTAAAATTTAAACATCGGCTAAAGCATTGTGCGTATTGACTAATTAAGAA
>NW_019948779.1:0-13786 GCF_002910315.2 Salvelinus sp. IW2-2015
AATTGCAAAAGGGTTTTCTAATGATCAATTAGCCTTTTTAAAATGATAAACTTGGATTAGCTAACACAACGTGCCATTGGAACACAGAAGTGATGGTTGCTGATAATGGGCCTCTGTATGCCTATGTAAATATGCCATTAAAAACCAGGTGTTTCCAGCTACAATAGTCATTTCCAACATTAACAATGTGTACACTGTATTTCTGATCAATTTAATGTTGTTTTAATGGACAAAAAATTTGCATTTCTTTCAAAAACAAGGACATTTCTAGGTGACCCCAAACTTTTGAACGGTAGTGTACATGTAGGTAGAGTTATTAAAGTGACTATGCATAAATAATAACAGAGAGTAGCAGCATCGTAAAAGGAGGGGAAGGAGGCAATGCAAATAGTCTGGGTAGCCATTTGATTCGATGTGTCGTATCTGTGACTATCCTTAAATGTGAAGACTGTTATTTTATCAAATCAATTCTCTATGTGTAATTATTATTACGTGATTAAACTAATCATGTAAACTTTAATTAACTATGAAGTCGGGGCACCACGGGAAAAGGTTTTTAGTCTCTATTTCCCGAATCGACTCCAGATATTTTTATATCTTTTCGATTAGTCTTCAATTAATTAATCATTATTACCTCATCAGTTCTCATTACTGAACGTCGCAAAACCTTGGATATCTGCACAAACCCTAGTCTCCATAATGAATCAGCGATCTACAAATTGGCGTAATTATTTATTTACTAACTTACTAAACAAATAACAGTAATACATAAACAAATAATATTGGTTACGAACACAATGCATTGATAAGTCCCTAGTGGGCTAAACCGGTATGATGGCTTGGTAGACAATGGAAAGGGTTGGGGACAGGAAAAGAGCAGGAAAGACAAAATGGATTCACTACACACAGTTGATAATTATATTGCACATGAACGGCCGCACATTCAAAAATAATTGCAATATATATATATTTACGCCCATATGTTGTTGTTGTCTCTCTGTTGGAATCGCCAGTCTGTCTGCTGGAGAGTCAGTTCATTAGAGAGTCTCTGGTTAACTTCCCCAGAAGTCACAATGTCTTTCGTGGTTGTAGCTTTCTCAGCAGCTCTGGATAGTGTCTGTTGTAATGGATATGTGGGCGTACAGATGGTTGTTAAATAGAATAGATGCTTCCATTGTTGTCGGTATTCTCTTACTAGATTTACGTAATTTCCAGCTGCAGACTAGTAATTCTACGTCTAGGATTTGCTCTTATTCTGTAGTGATTGATTGTCTCAGAGTTTAACCATTTCCAGCCGTGTAGCCAATGCAACACGCTGAATGGTCTCCATGGCCTATAGAGTTGTAGTTCTTAACCATTTCACATGCAGCGTCAGCTGCATGTTTTCTAGTCCAATGGCCTATGGAGTTGTAGACATTTCAACGTGGGGACTCTGTCCCGGCGTTCTCTGACTTAACTTTTTTGGGATAGGGGGCAGCATTTTTACTTTTGGATGAATAGCGTGCCCAGAATGAACTGCCTCCTACTCTGTCCCAGATGCTAATATATGCATATCATTATTACTATTGGATATAAAACACTCTGAAGTTTCTAAAACTGTTTGAATGATGTCTGTGAGTATAACATAACTCATATGGCAGGCGAAAATCTGAGAAAAATCCAACCCGGAAGTGGGATATCTGCGGTTGGTCGATTTTCAACTCATCGCCTATTGAATTCACAGTGGGATATGGATCTGTTTGCACTTCCCACGGCTTCCACTAGATGTCAACAGTCTGTAGAACCTTGAATGAAGCTTCTACTGTGATGTGGAGCCGGATGGGAGCTGTTTAAGTCAGTGGTCTGGCAGGTCCTGGTCACGCGCATTCCACATGATATCGACTTGCGTTCCATTACTTCTATAGACACAAAGGAATTCTCCGGTTGGAATGTTATTGAATATTTATGATAACAACATCCTAAAGATTGATTCTATACTTAGTTTGAAATGTTTCTATGACCTGTAATATAACTTTTTGAAGTTTTCGTCCGAAGTTCGCCTGGACCTGCACGAGCGTTTGGATATGTGTACTAAACGTGCTAACAAAAGTAGCTACTTGGACATAAATAATGGACATTATCGAACAAAACAACAATTTATTGTGGAACTAGGATTCCTGGGAGTGCATTCTGATGAAGATCATCAAAGCTAAGGGAATATTTATAATGTAATTTCTGACTTCTGTTGACTACCCAATATGGCGGATATCTTTTTGGCTGCTTTGTTGTCTGAAAGCTGTACTCAGATTATTGCATGGTTTGCTTTTTCTGTGAAGTTTTTTTGAAATCTGACACAGCGGTTGCATTAAGAACAAGTGTATCTTTAATTCTATGGAAAACGTGTATCTTTCATCAAAGTTTATGATGAGAGGGGCCTCCCGGGTGGCGCAGTGGTCTAGGGCACTGCATCGCAGCGCTAGCTGTGCCACCAGAGTCTCTGGGTTCGCGCCCAGGCTCTGTCGCAGCCGGCCTGCGACCGGGGGGTCCGTGGGGCGACGCACAATTGGCCTAGCGTCGTCCGGGTTAGGGAGGGTTTGGCCGGTAGGGATATCCTTGTCTCATCGCGCTCCAGCGACTCCTGTGGCGTGCCGGGCGCAGTGCTCGCTAACCAAGGGGGGCGGGTGCACGGTGTTTCCTCCGACACATTGGTGCGGCTGGCTTCCGGGTTGGAGGCGCAGTGCGGCTTGGTTGGGTTGTGCTTCGGACGATGCATGACTTTCGACCTTCGTCTCTCCCGAGCCCGTACGGGAGTTGTAGCAATGAGACAAGATAGTAATTACTAGCGATTGGATACCACGAAAAATTGGGGAGAAAAGGGGGTAAATCTTTAAAAAATAACAAAAATACAATAAAAATAAGTTTATGATGGTATTTCTGTTATTTGATGTGGCTCTCTGCAATTTCTCGGATATTTTGGAGGCATTTCTGACATGGCGCCAATGTAAACTGTGTAAACTGAGAGTTTTGGATATAAATATGCACATTATCGAACAAAACATACATGTATTGTGTAACATGATGTCCTATGAGTGTCATCTGATGAAGATCATCAAAGGTTAGTGATTAATTTTATCTATACTTCTGCTTTTTGTGACTCCTATCTTTGGCTGGAGAAATGGCTGTGTGTTTTTTTGACTTGGTGGTGATCTAACATAATCATATGTTGTGCTTTCGCTGTAAAGCATTTTTGAAATTGGACATGATGGGTAGATCAACAAGATGTGTATCTTTCATTTGCTGTATTGGACTTGTTAATTTGTGAAAGTTACATATTTATAAAAAATATCTTTGAATTTCCCACGCTGCCTTTTCAGTGGAATGTTGTCGAGGGGTTCCGCTAGTGGAACGCATGTCCTAGACAGGTTTTAATGTACATTTTGTAGGAAGTGGGTTTTATACTCTGTGGAAGAAGGGGTGGTTCTATGATGCCTAATGTGATGTCTGTGCTCATTTAGAAGGCTAACATCACATTTCATCTTTTCACAAATAGTTTAATATATAATCACATACGTTTCACAACATTTAGATGTAAACCTGATAATTGAGAAGTGTACACAAACAGAGATACAGTAATGTGGGTTTCCTGTCCTTCATGAGATCACCAAATGAAACACACTCATCATGACTGTCCCTTATGTGTCCACGGACCACTCCCACATTCTCAATAATATAAATATTGTTTAATTATTCAAACTTTTGATGTCCAAAGGTTTCTCTGTGTTCCACAGTTTACATTCCAAGCTCGAACACTACATAGCATAGAGGCAGCGTATTTTATGGCCGCCATAAATTAGCCGACTTCCCGCTCTCCCCCTCTACACTGTAGAGCGGACCCACTGTAACCTGATCATTCAGATCGTCACAGGAGAGTTATGACAGATGTTCAGGAGTCTTATGGCTTTGGGGTAGAAGCTGTTTAGAAGCCTCTTGGACCTAAACTTGGCGCTCCGGTACCGCTTGACCTGCGGTAGCAGAGAGAACAGTCTATGACTAGGGTGGCTGGAGTCTTTCACAATTTTTAGGACCTTCCTCTGACACCGCTTAGTATAGAGATCCTGGATGGCAGGAATCATGGCCCCAGTGATGTACTGGGCCATACGCACTACCCTCTGTAGTGCCGTGCGGTCGGAGATCGAGCAGTTGCCAAACCAGGCAGTGATGCAAACTGTCAGGATGCTCTCGATTGTGCAGCTGTAGAACCTTTTGGGGATCTGAGGAACCATGCCAAATCTTTTCAGTCTCCTGAGGAGGAATAGGTTTTGTCGTGCCCTCTTCACGACTGTCTTGGTGTGCTTGGACCATGTTAGTTTGTTGGTGATGTGGAGGCAAAGGAACTTGAAGGTCTCAACCTGCTCCACTACAGCCCCATCGACAAGAATGGCACGTTTGCTCAGTCCTCCTTTTCCTGAAGTCCACAATCATCTCCTTTGTCTTGATCACGTTGAGGGAGAGGTTGTTAACCTGGCACCACATGGTCAGGTCTCCTCATTGTCGATAATCAGGCTTACTAACACTGTTGTGTCATCAGCAATCTTGATGATGGTGTTGGAATTGTGCCTGGCGGTGAAGTCATAAGTGAACAGGGAGTACAGGAGGGGACTGAGCATACACCCCTGAGGGGCCCCCGTGTGCATACCGCCTCAACAGATCCACAGATGACACAATCTCAATCGCACTCCACACTGCCCTTTCCTACATGGACAAAGGGAACACCTATGTGAGAATGCTGTTCATTGACTACAGCAAAGCGTTCAACACCATAGTGTCCACGAAGCTCATCACTATGCTAAGAACCCTGGGACTAAACACCTCCCTCTTAAACTGGATCCTGGACTTCCTGATGGGCCACCCCCAGGTGGTAAGGGTAGGTAACAACAC
Source organism: Salvelinus sp. IW2-2015 (assembly GCF_002910315.2). Classification (NCBI taxonomy): domain Eukaryota; kingdom Metazoa; phylum Chordata; class Actinopteri; order Salmoniformes; family Salmonidae; genus Salvelinus; species Salvelinus sp. IW2-2015. The sequence continues at coordinate 4,918 of NW_019948779.1, forward strand.
ACCCGCACACTGATCCTCAACACGGGGGCCCCTCAGGGGTGCATGCTCAATCCCCTCCTGTACTCCCTGTTCACCCACGACTGCGTGGCCAAACACGACTCCAACACCATCATTAAGTTTGCTGACAACACAACAGTGGTAGGCCTGATCACCGACAACGAGGAGACAGCCTATAGTGAGGAGGTCAGAGACCTGGTAGTGTTGTGCCAGGACAACAACCTCTCCCTCAATGTGAGCAAGACAAAGTAGCTGATCGTGGACTACAGGAAAAGGCGGGCTGAACAGGCCCCCATTAACATCGACGGGGCTGTAGTGGAGCGGGTCGAGAGGTTCAAGTTCCTTGGTGTCCACATCGCCTTTTCCGCCTAGGGAGACTGAAAGGATTTGGCATGGGTCCCCAGATCCACAAAAAGTTCTACAGCTGCACCACCGAGAGCATCCTGAACGGTTGCATCACCACCTGGTATGGTAACTGCTCGGCAATAGACTGTAGGCGCTACAGAGTGTAGTGCGTATGTCCCAGTATATCACTGGTGCCAAGCTTCCTGCCATCCAGGACCTATATACTAGGCGGTGTCAGAGTAAAGCCCCAAAAATTGTCAGAGATTCCAGTCACCCAAGTCATAGACTGTTTTCTCTGCTACCGCATGGCAAGCGGTACAGGAGCGCCAAGTCTAGGACCAAAAGGCTCCTTAACAGCTTCTACCCCCAACCCTGCTGAACAATTAATAAAATGTCAACCGGACTATTTACATTGATACCGCCCCCTCCATTTGTTTTGTACACTGCTGCTACTCACTGTTTATTATCTATGCGTAGTCACTTCACCCCTTCCTCCATGTACAAAGGACCTTGACTAACCTGTACCCCCGTAAATTTACTCGGTACCGGTACCCCCTGTATATAGCCTGTATATACAGTGTGTAGAACAAGTATTTGATACACTGCCGATTTTGCAGGTTTTCCTACTTACAAAGCATGTAGAGGTCTGTAATTTCCAAAATCCAGAAAATCACATTGTAGGATTTTTAAGTAATTAATTTTCATTTTATTGCATGACATAAGTATTTGTACATCAGAAAGCAGAACTTAATATTTGGTACAGAAACCTTTGTTTGCAATTACAGAGATCATACGTTTCTGTAGTTCTTGACCAGGTTTGCACACACTGCAGCAGGATTTTGGCCCACTCCTCCATACAGACCTTCTCCCAGATCCTTCAGGTTTCGGGGCTGTCGCTGGGCAATACGGACTTTCATCTCCCTTCATTATTTTCTATTGGGTTCAGGTCTGGAGACTAGCTAGGCCACTCCAGGACCTTGAGATGCTTCTTACGGAGCCACTCCTTAGTTGCCCTGCTGTGTGTTTCAGGTCGTTGCATGCTGGAAGACCCAGCCACTACCCATCTTCAATGCTCTTACTGAGCGAAGGAGGGTGTTGGCCAAGATCTCGCGATTCATGGCCCCATCCATCCTCCCCTCAATACGGTGCAGTCGTCCTGTCCCTTTGCAGAAAAGCATCCCCAAAGAATGATGTTTCCACCTCCATGCTTCACGGTTGGGATGGTGTTCTTGGGGTTGTACTCATCCTTCTTCTTCTCCAAACACGGCGAGTGGAGTTTAGACCAAAAAGCTCTATTTTTGTCTCATCAGACCACATGACCTCCTCCATTTCCCTCTGGATCATCCAGATGGTCATTGGCAAACTTCAGACGGGCCTGGACATGCGCTGGCTTGAGCAGGGGCCTTGCGTGCGCTGCAGGATTTTAATCCATGACGGCGTAGTGTGTTACTAATGGTTTTCTTTGAGACTGTGGTCCCAGCTCTCTTAGGTCATTGACCGGGTTCTGCCGTGTAGTTCTGGGCTGATCCTCACCTTCCTCATGATCATTGATGCCCCACGAGGTGAGATCTTGGAGCCCCAGACCGAGGGTGATTGACGTCATCTTGAACTTCTTCCATTTTCGAATAATTGCGCCAACAGTTGTTGCCTTCTCACCAAGCTGCTTGCCTATTGTCCTGTAGCCCATCCAGCCTTGTGCAGGTCTACAATTTTAGCCCTGATGTCCTTACACAGCTCTCTGGTCTTGGCCATTGTGAGAGGTTGGAGTCTGTTTGATTGAGTGTGTGGGACAGGTGTCTTTTATACAGTAACGAGTTCAAACAGGTGCAGTTAATATAGGTAATGAGTGGAGAACAGGAGGCTTCTTAAGAAAAACTAACAGGTCTGTGAGAGTCGGAATTCTTACTGGTTGGTAGGTGATCAAATACTTATGTCATGCAATAAAATGCAAATTAATTACTTAAAAATCATACAATGTGATTTTCTGGATTTTTTGTTTTAGATTCCATCTCTCACAGTTGAAGTGTACCTATGTACAAATTACAGACCTCTACATGCTTTGTAAGTAGGAAAACCTGCAAAATTGGCAGTGTCTCAAATACTTGTTCTCCCCACTGTATATATGTATTTGAAGTAGGAGTTTACATACACCTTAGCCAAATACATTTAAACTCAGTTTTTCACAATTCCTGACATTTATCCTAGTAAAAATGCCCTGTCTTAGTCAGTAGGATCACCACTTTATTTTAAGAATGTGAAATGTCAGAATAATAGTAGAGAGAATGATTTCCGCTTTTATCTCTTTCATCACATTTCCAGTGGTCAGAAGTTTACATACACTCATTAGTATTTGGTAGCATTGCTTTTAAATTGTTGAACTTGGGTCAAACGTTTCGGGTAGCCTTCCACAAGCTTCCCATAATAAGTTGGGTGAGTTTTGGCCCATTATCCTGACAGAGCTGGTGTAACTGAGTCAGGTTTGTAGGCCTCCTTGCTCGCACACGCTTTTCAGTTCTGCCACAATTTTTTTTATGGGATTGAGGTCAGGGCTTTGTGATGGCCACTCCAATACCTTGACTTTGTTGTCCTTAACCATTTTTCCAACAACTTTGGAAGTATGCTTGGGGTCATTGTCCATTTGGAAGACCCATTTGCAACCTAGCTTAAACTTCCGACTGATGTCTTGAGCTGTTGCTTCAATTATCACATATTTTCCTCCCTCATGATGCCATCTATTTTGTGAAGTGCACCAGTCCCTCCTGCAGCAAAGCACCCCACAACTATGTCTGCCACCCCGTGCTTCACGGTTGGGATGGTGTTCTTCGGCAAGCCTTTCTCCAAACATAACGATGCATTATGGCAAAACAGTTATATTTTTGTTTCATCAGACCAGAGGACTTTCTCCAAAAGTACGATCTTGTCTCCATGTGCAGTTGCAAACCTTAGTCTTACTTTTTCTTGGCGGTTTTGGAGCAGTGGCTTCTTCCTTGCTGAGCGACCTTTCAGGTTTGTGATATAGGACTCGTTTTACTGTGGATATAGATACTTGTGTACCTGTTTCCTCCAGCATCTTCACAAGGTCCTTTGCTGTTGTCCTGGGATTGATTTGCACTTTTCACACAAAGTATAATAATCTCTAGGAGACAGAACGCGTCTCCTTCCTGAGCGTATGACTGCTGCGTGGTCCCATGGTGTTTTACTTGCATACTATTGTTTGTACAGATGAACGTGGTACCTTCAGGTGTTTGGAAATTGCTCCCAAGGATGAACCAGACTTATGGAGGTCTACAATTTTTTTTCTGAGGTCTTGGCTGATTTCTTTTGATTTTCCCATGATGTCAAGCAAAAAGGCACTGAGTTTGAAGGTCAGCCTTGAATACATCACAGGTAACCTCCAATTGACTCAAATGATGTCAATTAGCCTATCAGAAGCTTCTTGTAACGGCTTTCCTCCTCCTCTTCATCAGAAGAGGAGGAGAGGGATCGAACCAAAATGCAGCTGAGTTTGAACACATAATTTATTAAAGAAAACACGAACTTGACTAAACTAACAAAAACAACAAACGGTGTAGACAGACTGACGACGAACTTACATAAAACAAGAAGAACGCACGAATGGAAACATAGGCTACACAAATGAACGAGGAACAGACAAACCGAAAACAGTCCGCGTGGTGTAACGACACAGACACGGAAGACAACCACCCACAACGAACCCTGTGAAAACGCCTACCTAAATATGATCTTAATTAGAGGAACGCAAACCACCTGCCTCTAATTAAGAGCCATACCAGGCAACCCATAAACAACATGAAACAGAAAACATAGAATGCCCACCCAACCTCACGTCCTGACCAACTAACACACATAACAAACTAACAGAAATAGGTCAGGAACGTGACATAACCCCCCCATAAGTGCGCTCCGGCGCACACAGCACAAAGTCTAGGGGAGGGTTGGGTGGCATCTGACCACGGTGGTGCTCAGGCTCCGCGGGAGGTCCCACCCCACCATAGTCAATCCCAGCCTCCATCTCCCCTAAGAATGTCCACCCTCATTTTACCCCACAAAATCCTCTTGGTAACATCAATGACAGGGACAGCACCGGGACAGAGGGATAGATCAAGACAGAGGGATAGCACAAGACAGAGGGATAGATCAGAATATAGAGGTAGCTCAGGATAGAGAGGGAGATAGGATAGAGGGGCAGTTCTGAATACTAGCCGCTTCTGGTGGGGACAGCTCATGGCTGACTGACGGCTCTGACGCTCATGGCAGGCTGACGGCTCTGGACGCTCATGGCAGGCTGACGGCTCTGGCAGATCTGTCTGGTTGCGGCTCTGGCAGATCCTGTCTGGTGGCGCTCTGGCAGATCCTGTCTGGTTGCGGCTCTGCAGATCCTGTCTGGTTGGGTCTGCAAGATCCTGTCTGGTTGGCGGCTCTGGCAGATCTGTCTGGTTGGCGCTCTGGCAGATCCTGTCTGGTGGCGGTCTGGCAGATCCTGTCTGACGGACGGCTCTAGCGGCTCCTGTCTGGCGGGCGGCTCTAGCGGCTCCTGTCTGGCGGACGCTCTGTAGGTCATGGCAGACGGGCGGCTTTGCAGCTCATGGCAGACGGGCGGCTTTGCAGGCTCATTGCAGACGGATGCTCAGACGGCGCTGGGGAGACGGATGGCTCAGATGGCGCTGGGGAGACGGATGGCTCAGATGGCGCTGGGGAGACGGATGGCTCAGATGGCGCTGGGGAGACGGATGGCTCAGATGGCGCTGGGGAGACGGATGGCTCAGATGGCGCTGGGGAGACGGATGGCTCAGATGGCGCTGGGAGACGGATGGCTCTGGCCGGATAAGGCGCACTGTAGACCTGGTGCGTGGTGCCGGAACTGGAACCGGGCTAAGGACCGCACCTTCATACTAGTGCGGGAGCAGGGACAGGACACACTGGACTCTCAAAGCGTACTCTATACCTGGTGCGTGGTACCGCACTGGTGGCACCGGGCTGAGGGCACGCACCTCAGGACTAGTACGGGGAGAAGGTGACAGTGTGTACAGACTCAGGAGACGCACAGGTGGCTTAGTGCGTGGGGCCGGAACTGGAGCACCGAACTGGATACACCGCACTATAGGGAGAGTGCGTGGAGGAGGAACAGGGCTCTGGAACGCACTGGTAGCCTAGTACGTAGTGTAGGCACTGTAGGTACTAGGCTGGGGCGGGAGGTGGCGCCGGAAATACCGACCGTGCAGCGTACTGGTCTCTTGAGCATTGAGCCTGCCCAACCTTACCTGGTTGAATGCTCCGGTCGCCCGACCAGTGCGGGGAGGTGGAATAACCCGCACCGGGCTATGTAGGGAACCGGGGAAACCATGCGTAAGGCAGGTGCTGTATGCCGGCCCGAGGAGACGCACTGGAGACCAGACGCGTTGAGCCGGCCTCATGACACCTGGCTCAATGCCCAATCTAGCTACCAGTGCGGGAGGTGGAATAACCCGCACCGGGCTATGCACACGTACAGGAGCACCCTGCGCTCTACTGCGTAACACGGTGTCTGCCCGTACTCCCGCTCTCCACGGTTAGCCTGGGAAGTGGGCGCAGGTCTCCTACCTGCCCTTGGCCACTACCCCTTAGCCCCCCCAAGAAATTTTTGGGTGTTACTCACGGGCTTTTCGGGCTTCCGTGCAAGACGCGTCCCCTCATATACTCCGGTTCCCTTCTCCGGTTGCCTCTGCTCTCCTCAGTGTCCACCTGTTCCCATGGGAGGCGATCCCTACCAGCCAGGATCTCCTCCCATGTGTAGCAACCTTTCCCGTCCAATACATCGTCCAAGTCCATTCCTCCTTTTTCTGTCCCTTACTCCGTTTCTCCGCTGCTTGGTCTCGATATTTGGTGGGTGATTCTGTAACGGCTTTCCTCCTCCTCTTCATCAGAAGAGGAGGAGCAGGGATCGAACCAAAATGCAGCTGAGTTTGAACACATAATTTATTAAAGAAAACACGAACTGGACTAAAACTAACAAAAACAACAAACGGTGTAGACAGACCTAGACGACGAACTTCATAAAACAAGAAGAACGCACGAATAGGAAACATAGGCTACACAAATGAACGAGGAACAGACAAACCGAAAACAGTCCCGCGTGGTGTACAGACACAGACACGGAAGACAACCACCCACAACGAACCCTGTGAAACGCCTACCTAAATATGACTCTTAATTAGAGGAACGCCAAACCCTGCCTCTAATTAGAGCCATACCAGGCAACCACATAACCAACATAGAAACAGAAACATAGAATGCCCACCCAACCTCACGTCCTGACCAACTAACACACATAACAAACTAACAGAAATAGGTCAGGAAGTGACACTTCTAAAGCCATGACATCATTTTTTTGAATTTTCCAAGCTGTTTAAAGGCACAGTCACTTCGACCCACTGGAATTGTGATAGAGTGAATTATAAGTGAATAATCTGTTTTGTAAACAATTGTTGGAAAAATTACTTGTGTCATGCACAAAGTAGATGTCCTAACCGACTTGCCAAAACTATAGTTTGTTAAACAATACTTTGTGGAGTGGTTGAAAAACGAGTTTTAATGACTCCAACCTCAGTGTATGTCAACTTCTGACTTCAACTGTATATACCCCCTGTATACTGTATATATATTTTTTCTTTAGTTTGTTTGGTTAACATTTTCTTAACTCTTTCTTGAACTGCACTGTTGTTAAGGACCTCACAACGTCACACCATCTGTAACCATGCCTGCCCAGACCTCCACATCGGACTTCTTCCTGCGGGATTGTCTGAGACCAGCCACCTGGACAGTTGATGAAACTGAGGAGTATTTGGCTGAATTCCAAACACTTAAAAGACACCCTCTCCTCCTCAGCCCTCAATTTAAGTGGACACTTCTGATGACGTATAATGACATATGATGAGTTGACACTTGCAGGGCAGTGGTGAGGAAAGAATGAATAATTTTAAATGGACAGCCCTTGCCCCGAAATATGTCACTCGTTCGTCCACGGTTGTGTTTTCAGTCATCATGGAACTACCGGTAGCTGTTTGTGTGCTTTATATGAGCTATAGTCAATTATGATTTCATTTCATATCTTGGCTAGAAGACAACGCATCCGCAGACATCGAATGCTAGCCTTCTGAAGATATCAGGTAAATTGAAAATCACATGTTATAATGTGAGGGTCAAACGAGGGTTGAGGGTCTTATGTTGCCAACTTCCCTTGTTGACTAATTGTTTGACCGCGACAAAGATGACCGTGGGGATTCCCAAGGCATAAGGCAAGGGAAGTGGAGAAGTGTGTGTTTTTATATGTTTGAAACGCAGCTTTCTGTTCGTATCAAACCCTTTGGTGGTGGAAAATTCTTCTGCCCTCCCAGGCCCATCCATGGTGCGCCTTGCCCAGTAATGTGAAATCCATAGATTAGGGCTAATTCATTTATTTCAATTGACTGATTTCCTTTATGAACTGTAACTCAGTAAAATTGTTGAAATTGTTGCATGTGTCACGCCCTGGCCTTAGTATTCTTTGTTCCTTTATTATTTAGTTGGTCAGGGTGTGACATGGGGAATGTATGTGTTTTGTATTGTCTAGGGTGGTTGTTGGTTATTAGGGGGTTAAGTAGAGTAGATGGGTTTGTGTTTAGTGTAGGTGTCTAGCTGTGTCTATGGTTGCTGGATGGTTTCAATCAGAACAGAGTCATTAATTGTCTCTGATTGGGAGCCATATTTAAGACAGCCATAGGCACTAGTTATTGTGGGTAATTGTCTATGTCTATGTTGCATGTGTGCACTTAGTTCGGTTTAGCTTCACTTTTGTTCATTTGTAAGTGTTTGTTTTTCCTTCATTAAAATATGTATTTTCACGCGCTGCGCCTTGGTCCTCTCTCTCATTTCAAGACGATCGTGACAGCATGGTGTGTTTATATTTTTGTAATATTCAATAAATATAGTCCTAAATCCGATTTGGACCAAACTTTTTCTAACAATGAGTTAGACATTAGGAATCCAAAGTAATGGTTAAAAGCTACACACAGACCCTACACATCCCACGCTAATCCCACCCCAACAATGAGTTCAGTATCAGCTCTCTATATCTGAGTAGTATGGAGCTCTGAGTATTGTTTCTTCATCCTATGCAATGTATTCCCAGGGAATTAGGYGGTGTTTTTCCCCCCCTGTCCAGAGAAATTAGTAATTGAATTTGTGGGATTTATGTCCCATCCTAYATCCTGATATTTYCAGGAGGCTTGCTGAAATAACATGGAATGAACCATTTGCATTCTGATACAGATAATTATGTGGATGCTTCGGGAAGACCAAGGTATGTATTGTTAACACTGTTGTGAAACCCATTACGTTGTTTACAAGTAGGCCACCTCTGTACTATGAATGCATTATAACTCTGCTTTATTTGATTGCCATGATTTGATTACTTTGATCTTTGGTCAACACTGTTGACTAAACTGAATCAATTGTATATCTGAATATCAGCAGCTCTGATCGACCCAGT
>NW_019948780.1:0-4494 GCF_002910315.2 Salvelinus sp. IW2-2015
CAAAGAGAGAGATTGCACCCCTCGCTCTCTGTAACTCCTACACCCTCGCTCTCTGTAACCTTCCTCATCCCCTGCTCTCTGTTAATCTGTACCTCCGACCTCCCACCCCTCAGCTCCTCATGGTAATCTCCTCACCCCTCGCTCTCTGAACCTCTCTCACCCCTATCCTCATCTGTACCTCTCAATCGACCCTCGCTCTCTTGTAACCTCCTCACCACCTCTCCTCTGTAACTTCGTCAACTCCCGTAACCTCTCATCTGTGACTCATCACCTCTCTCGTAACCTCCTCACCCTCTCCTGAACCTCCTCACCGCCTCTCCCTGTAACCTCCTCACCCTCTCCTCTCATCTCGAACCTCCTCACCCTTCTCCCTCCCCTACGCTTTCTGGTAACCTCCTCACCCCTCTCTCTGTCCTTCCTCGTACCTCCTGAACTCCCTACCCCTCTCTCTCTGTAATCTCCCTCACGCCCTCTCGTCTGATAACCTCCTCACCCTCTCCTGTAAACCTCCTCACCCTCTCTCTGTAACCTCCTCGACCTCTCTCTCTGTAACCTCTTCACCCATACTGTCTGTAACCCTCACTCTCAACCACACCCCTCTCTCTCTGTAACCTCCTCACCCACTCTCTCTCTGTAACCTGCCTCACACCCTCTCTCTCTGTAAGCCTCCTCACCCCTCTCTCTTGGGTAACACACCTCCGTCTCATCCTCCTCCCTCTCTGTAACCTCCTCACCCATCTCTCGTGTAGACCTCCTCCAGCCCCTCTCTCCTAACGCTCACACCGTCCTGACCTCCACTCAACCTCTCTCTTGTAACCTCCGTCACCCCTCTCTCTCTGTAAACCTCCTCACCCCTCACCTTCTGACCTTACCCTCTCTCTGTAACTGCTCCTCACCCCTCTCTCATCTCGTAACCTCCTCCCCGCTCTCTCTCTGTAACCTCCTCACCCCTCTCTCTGTAACCTCCTCACGCCATCTCTCTCTGTAACCTCCTCACCCCTCTCTCTACTGTAACCGTCCTCACCCCTATCTCTTGTAACCTCCTCACCCACTTTCTCTGTAGCCTTCTCTAACCCCTATCTCTCTGGTAAACCCCTCACGCCTCTCCCTGTAACACCCATCTCTTGTAAATCCTCCACCTCTTCTCTGTACCCACTCTCTCTCTGTAACCTACCTCACCCCTCTCTCTCTGTAACCTCCCAACCCTGCTCTCTGTAACCTCCTCACCGCTCTCTCTCTGTAAAAGCCTCCTCAGCGCCTCCTCTCTGTAAACCTCCTCACCCCTCTCTTGTCCTGTGTAACCTCCTCACCGCAATTCGTCTGTAACCTCCTCCCCCATCTCTCTGTAAAACCTTCCTCACCCATGATCTCTGTAACCTCCTCACCGCCTCTCTTGTACTCTAGATTTGAACCTTAGTGCCCTCTCTCCTAACCACCTCACCCCTCTCTCTCGTAACCTCCTCACCACTCCTCATCTGGTAACCATCTCACCCTCTCTCTGTAACCTCCTCGACCCCTCCTCTCTTGTAACTTACCCTCTCTCCGTAACTCCCACCTCTCTCTGTAACATCCTCACGCCGCTCATCTGCCTCCCTCTTGTAACCTCGCTCACCCCCCTCTCTCTAAGTAACCTCCTCCGTGCCACCCACAGTCTCTCTCGTAACACTCCTCATCCCCCTGTACCTCCCTCCCCATCCTCATGTAAACCTCCTCACCCACCCTCGTCTCTTTAACACGCTCCTCACCCCCTCTCTCTCTAACCTCCTCGACCCACTCTCGTCTGTTAACCTCCTCACACCATCTCATCTGTTAACCCTCCTACCCCTTCTCTGTAACTCCTCACCCTCTCTCTGTAACCCGCTCACGCCTACTCTCTGATAAACTCACTCACCCTGCTTCTCTGTAACCCTCAACTCATCTTACCACTCAGTCGCTGGCTCTGTAACGCTCCTCACCCTCCTCTCCTTAATCCACTCCTCTCTGAAACCTCTCACCTCCCGTAGACCATCCTCACCCCTCTCTCTGCTGTAAACCTCCTCACACCCCTCTGCTCTGTAACCTCCTCACCCCATCTCATCTGTAACCTCCTCACCCCTCTCTCTGAGCGTCCACCAGCTCTAAGCTCCTCACCCCTCTCTCTCCGTAACACTCCTCACCCCTCTGTTCGTATCGCGCCTCACCCCTCTCTCTGTAACCTCCTCAACGCCCCTCTCTCTGTAAACCACCCCCCTCTTGACCCTTCTTCACTTTGTAACCTCCTTCAGCCCTCTCTCATCCTGTAACTTCCCTCACCCATCTCTCTGTAAACGCTCGCTCACCCACCTCTCTTAATCTCCTCCCACCGCCTCTCTGTTAACCTCACTCACATTAATAATCCTACAACATACTGCCTGCTGTTGACGACATGCGTAGTCAAACAGGAAGATGATATTATAGAATCCAACCTCATTGGACCAGACAGCAGCATGAGCCGGTAGTCTAGTTCTAACGTTGAGGAAGAACGTCGCCGGTCCTTTTCAACACCAGTCGAATGTGGAGATCCGAGCTACAAATCAGAGCTTTCTGCAGCAGCGCAGAGCATCGTGACATAACATCAAAACAGACTCTACATCCTGCTCAACCTTCACAGCGTTGTGGTGCAGGAACAAGTCCCTTTGACAGCAGGGGGGGGGGGGGAGCTTTAGGTTTTAGTGTTTCAGCAGTGTGGATGTGTGTTTTACTCACCAGGCCCAGCAGGCAGCGTATCTCGTAGATGGCTCCTATACAGCCCAGGAAGCCCATAACCATGGAGAGAGAACCCACAGCGATCAGAATATAGGACGCCACTTGCAGAGTGGTGGAGGACTCCTCTGTAGAGAACATGTCCATGAACAGGTTAACATTCTGCCCTTACAACATCACTCACTGAAACCAGGCTACACTAACATCCTAAAAACTATACAGAATGGTTTTCCCGATTTTTTAAAGAGTGACTCATTCTAGCTCACACATTTAAATGATCTGGTCAACCGTATGCAGTGAAATATGCACATGTGACAGGTCAGGTAGCATGTAACCTGTTCATTTAGTAGTAGTAGTAGTAACATGTCAAGGCAAGCAATGGGGATCCGCCACGCAGCAAGCCGATTCAAAAAGAAATTCAAGCAATGTTCTCTACCAGAGTTATAACAGCCCACTAGAGACCAGAGAGAGCAAGGCTGGAGCAGAGGAATGGAGAGGAGACGGGGGTGAGATGGAGAGATTCCCTTGGCTGAGGGTAAGCTCCAGAGATGCGCCGTCTCTGTCTGGAATGAAGCCTGGCTCAGAGCTCTGGGGCTGGGACACGGTTCCAACACTCTGGGTCTGAGGTCAAGAGAACCAGAGATGCGCCGTCTCTGTCTGGAATGAAGCCTGGCTCAGAGCTCTGGGGCTGGGACACGGCTCCAATACTCTGGGTCTGAGGTCAAGAGAACCAGAGAGGCCTGCTATGATATAATAACCCTTACCTTACCTAACCTTGACTCATGAATAATACGTATAATAATAGAATCGTATTGGTGTCAAATCAGCCAGACACATTGCTCCACAGATAAAACATAACCACTTCAAAGCATTGGTTCACAGTGCACAACGATGTATTTAACATCCTAAAGACATTCAACTACAATATTCTTGGCATCTCATAAACAATGCTCGTATAGATTACAATAAGGGAYGCTGAACAATCGCAGTGAAACCATACAGTATGGCAATGTAATAAAACTAAATTAAACTGGGCGTATGTATTGTACCAGTCAAAAGTTTGGACACACCTAATCATTCAAGGGTTTTTCTTTATTTTTTACTATGTTYTACATTGTAKAATAATAGTGAAGACATCAAAACTATGAAATAACACACATGGAATCATGTAGTAACCAAAAAAAGTGTTCAACAAAATCAAAATATATTTTATATTTGAGATTCTTCAAAGTAGCCACTCTTTGCCTGGTTCTATATAGGTATATATACACACACACATATAACCTAGATGACCTGGTATAGAGGTCGACTGGTAGGAACGATGATGAGTTGACGTTAATCGTATATTCAGTAGTTCCTCCGACTGTATGTAATGAAACCTAAGATTACCTGGGGTACCGATGTAAGAAATAACACATAACAACAAAATACTGCATATTTTCCAAGGAACGCGAAGCGAGGCGGCCATCTCTTTCGGCGCCGGAAGTTTATATGCAACACAGGACAAGCTAGTTAAACTAGTAATATCATCAACCATGTGTAGTTAACTAGTGATTGATGTGAAGATTGATTGTTTTTTTTATAAGATAAGTTTAATTTAGCTAACAACTCACCGTGGCTCCTTGCTGCACTCGTGTAACAGGTGGTCAGCCTGCCACGCAGTTCCTCGTGCAGTGCAATGTAATCAGCTATAATCGGCGTCCAAAAATGGAGATTACCGATTGTTATGAAACTTGAAATCGGCCCTAATTAATCGGCCATGCCGATTAATCG
>NW_019948780.1:7200-13786 GCF_002910315.2 Salvelinus sp. IW2-2015
AACCGACAGAGATCAGCCCAATACTTCTTTGTCAAAGGTTGTTGGTGACAGAAAACGTAGCAAACAAAACACTGAAACWTGCAAGGACGCAGACTTCCTTTTCACATCTCGTTACATTCTAAAAGCAGGACGTTTTTTCAAAGCCTTTAGATTAGTTAACTATTCTCAGAATGCACATCTGTGTTGCAGTGCTTTCAGAAGCAGATGCAGACTCATCTGTGTGGAATCTCCAGTGGTTATTTAGTCAGCCKGTGTTCTGGTCTGTCTTGTACCGTGGCAAGTCTCCTTCCATYGGAACTTCCAGAAAAAGTTCTTCTGGTGGTTTCCACGGAAACATCCATTTAAAGAGACAGTTCAGAGCTTCGGTCCCAAACGGCACCCTATTCACTATAGGTCTAAACTGTCTCTTTAAATAGACGTTTCCGTGGAAACAACCAGGTTTCAGTGAGTTCTAGTGCCCTTTAAGACAGCAGTTCACACCCTCAGGGGGAGTTTTTCGGCAAGGGTTAGCTGCATAAACATTTCTACATTTACATGTATTTAGTCTGTATACAGAGAAACAAAATGAAAGCTTCAAATTAAACAACACCGATTTGACATCCAACTAAAATTCAACCTGTACGATGGATATAATATATCACGTGTTTACCTCACTAAGTTGTTGTTTAGGCTAAGTGTAAACTGTGTAGACTAAGTGTAAACTGAAGAAAATAAAAACCCCTGATAAGCTAAACTGATAATGCAGCAATTTGACATTGAATCCAAATCCAACCTGTAGTATGGATCTAATACGTCCCGTTTCCAACTTAGTGTGAACTGRAAAAAGCTTTCTACGACCTACACTTCTTATCACAGCGTATCTTCACACTGTGTTTTGGCATTAATCATCTGTAATAGAGCTCCCTAAACAAGGCCAAGGTCTTCTGTTAAAACATACACACCAAGCTGTGCTTTGACGAGCCGCTCCACGATGATGAACTCTGTGTTTCTCGTCACTACGGTGAACTACTAACAGCGTGGCTCTGATATTAGAGAGAGAACATTCCGTGTGAGGAGACGAGGTGGTCTAGTGGTTAAAGTAGCTGCCTACATGCTGATGTTGGATTGGGTTAGAATCCAACCCACGCCGCCCTTTACAGCACACCATCTCTCCTCCTAACGCTCCTGTCTCYCTCTAACGTCTCCATCCAATCAAACGGGAAAATGCTTTTGGAATAAAGAACTTTCAGAAAGGRAAGTTGATCCTTCAGATAAAGAATGGGAGGTGGGGGGGGGAGGTGGGGAGGCAATGGAAACATTCCCAAGACCCCTAACATGGTGGAACAGCTGCACAGCGCTCTATTAGTATAACCTATAGAAAATGGAAACTGTAAACACACAGCGATCCTGTGTGGCTTCAGTCATTAGGCCAATAACTTCTGAGAGGGGTCTGGGGGCAGTTTCAACGTTTTATTAGTCGTACGTACCGGGTACATATGTTATACACCGTCCAATGAAATGCTCACTTGCAGGTTCCTTCGGGACAAAGCAACAATAATAAATAATAGGAAGATAAGATTACAAAACATTAAGTAAATGGCTCATTAGAAAATAGTAAAATGTGTAGCATAAGTATAATACAGGAAGGCACAATTTAAGTTCAATATTTATACGTGTTTTGGGGAAGGGGGGGGATTGAGAGGCTAGTGTTTAATTCTTTATAGTCTAAGACATTGGGGGACGAGGGAGGTGCTAAGCTGACATACATAATTGATTTGGAAATGTAGGTTCTCTTAAGGTATATAAAAACATATGTACAGTTGAAGTCAGACGTTTACGTACACTTAGGTTGGAGTCATTAAAACTCGGTTTTTCAACCACTCCACAAATTTATTGTCAACAAACTATAGTTTTGTCAAGTCGGTTAGGACATCTACTTTGTGCATGACAAGTAATTTTTCCAACAATTGTTTACAGACAGATTATTTCACTTATAATTCACTGTRTCACAATTCCAGTGGGTCAGAACTTTACATACACCAAGTTGACTGTTCCTTTAAACCGCTGGGAAAATTCCAGAAAATGATGTCATGGCTTTAGAAGCTTCTGATAGGCTAATTGACATATTTTGAGTTAATTAGAGGTGTATCTGTGGATGTATTTCAAGGCCTACCTTCAAACTCAGTGCCTCTTTGCTTGACATCATGGGAAAATCAAAATAAATCAGCCAAGACCCCAGAAAAACATTTTGTAGACCTCCACAAGTCTGGTTCATCCTTGGGAGCARTTTCCAAATGCCTGAATGTTCATCTGTACAAACAATAGTACGCAAGTATAAACACCATGGGACCACGCAGCCGTCATACCGCTCAGGATGGAGACGCGTTCTGTCTCCTAGAGATGAACCTACTTTGGTGCGAAAAGTGCAAATCAATCCCAGAACAACAGCAAAGGACCTTGTGAAGATGCTGGAGGAAACAGGTACAAAAGTATCTATATCCACAGTAAAACGAGTCCTATATCGACATAACCTGAAAGGCTTCTCAGCAAGGAAGAAGCCACTGCTCCAAAACCGCCATATAAAAGCCAGACTACGGTTTAGCAGCAGCAGGCTCCTTCTGTAACTAATACTAGCAGCAGAGGCTCTTCTGTAACTAACTAGGAGCAGCAGGCCCTCTGTAATAACATAGACAGCAGCAGGCCTCCTGTAACTAATAGGCAGCAGGCTCCCTGTAACTAACTAGCAGCAGCAGGCTCCCTGTAACTAACTAACAGCAGGCTCCTCTGTAACTAACTAGCAGCAGCAGGCTCCTCTGTACTAACTAGCAGCAGCAGCAGGCCCTCCTACTACTAACTCGCAGCCAGCAGGCCTCTACTGTAATAACTAGAGCAGCAGGCTCCTTGTAACTAACTAGCAGCAGCAGGCTCACTGACTAACTAGCAGCAGCAGGCCCTCTGATAACTAACTAGAGCAGCAGGCTCCTCTGTAACTAACTAGCAGCAGCAGGGCTTCTGTAACTAACAGCAGCCAGCAGGCTCCTCTGTACTAACTAGCAGCAGAGGCCCATGTAACTACTAGTAGCAGCAGCCTCCGCTGCTGTAACTAGTAGCAGCAGCAGGTCCCTTAACTACATAAGCGAGCAGGACCCACTGTAACTACTAGCAGCAAGCCAGGCCTTCTGTAACTACAGCCACGCAGCATCCTGCTGTAACTAATAGCAGAGCAGAGGCATCCTCTGTAACTAACTAGCGCAGCAGAGGCCCCTCTGTAACTAACTAGTAGCAGCAGGCTCCTCTGTAGCTACGATCTAGCAGCAGCAGGCCCTCTGTAACTAACTAGTAGTAGCAGGCTCCTTGTAACTAACTAGCAGCAGCAGGCCCTCTGTACTAACTAGTAGCAGCAGGCTCTTTTCTTGTAACTACGAGCAGCAGCAGGCTCCTCTGTAAACTAACTAGCAGCGCAGGCTCCTCTGTAAACTAACTAGCAGCAGCAGCCCTCTCTTGTAACTAATAGCAGCAGCAGGCCCACTGTAACAACTAGTAGCAGCAGGCTCCTCTGTAACT
This sequence comes from Salvelinus sp. IW2-2015, assembly GCF_002910315.2. NCBI lineage: Eukaryota > Metazoa > Chordata > Actinopteri > Salmoniformes > Salmonidae > Salvelinus > Salvelinus sp. IW2-2015. The sequence goes on from NW_019948780.1 coordinate 10,744, forward strand.
ACTAGCAGCAGCGGCCTCCACTAACTAACTAGCAGCAGCAGGCCCACTGTAACTAACTAGCAGCAGCAGCCCGGCTTCGGTAACTAACGTAGTCAGCAGCAGCCCTTCTGTAACTAACCAGCAGGCAGGCTCTCTGTAACTAACTAGCAAGCAGCAGGTCTCCTGTAACTAACTAGCGCAGCAGGCTCCCTAACTAACTAGCAGCAAGGCTCCCTTCCAGCAGCAGCAGCTGTACTACAGACACGCAGGCCACTGGTAACTAACTAGCAGCAGCAGGCCCCTCTGTAACACTATAGCAGGCAGGGCCCTAATAACTAGCAGCAGCAGGCTCTACTGTTTAACTAACTAGTAGCAGCAGGCTCCTCATAACTAACTAGCAGCAGCAGGCTCCTCTGTAACTACCTAGCACAGCAGGCTCCTCTGTAAACTAACTGCAGCAAGGCCCCCTCTGTAACTACAGCAGCAGCAGGGCCCCGTAACTAACTAAGCAGCAGCAGGCTCCCTAACTAACTAGCGCAGCAGCACCACTTTAAGTAACTAGTAGCAGCAGGCTCTCTGTAACTATACTAGCAGCAGCAGGCTCCACTAACTAACTAGCAGCAGCAGGCCCACTGTAACTAACTAGCAGCAGCAGCTCTCTGTAACTAACTAGCACAGCAGGCTCCGACTAACTGAGTAGCACAGGCTCCACTAACTAACTAGCAGCAGAGCGCTCCTCTGTAACTAACTAGCAGCAGCAGGCTCCTCTGTAACTAACTAGCAGCAGCAGGCTCTCTCTGTAATAACTAAGCAGCAGCAGGCTCCTCTGTAACTAACTGAGCAGCACAGGCTCCTGTAACTAACTAGCAGCAGCAGGCCCTCTGTAACTAACTAGCAGCAGCAGGCTCTTCTGTAACTAACTAGCCAGCAGCAGCCCCTCTGTAACTAACTAGCAGCAAGCAGGCTCCTCCTGTAGCTAACTAGCAGCAGCAGGCCCTCTGTAACTACACTAGTAGTAGCAGGTCCTCTGTAACTAACTAGCAAGCAGCAGCTCTGTAACTAACTAGTAGCAGCAGGCTCTTCTGAACAAACGAAGCAGCAGGCTCCTCTGTAACTAATCTAGCAGCAGCAGGCCCACTGTAATAACTAGTAGCAGCAGGCTCCTCTTTAACATCTAGCAGCAGCAGGCTCCACTAACTAACTAGCAGAGAGGCCCACTGGTAACTAACTAGCAGCAGCAGGCCTCTCTGTAACTAACAGACAGGCAGGCCCTCTGGTAACTAACTGAGCAGCAGGCTTCTCCGATAATACACTAGCAGCGCAGGCTCCTCTGTAATAGATAGTCAATAGGCAGCGAGGCTCCACTAACTAGTAGGCAGTCCAGCAGGCTCCATCTGCTAATAAACTAGGCAGGCAAGCAGGCTCCTCTGTAACTAAACTAGACAGCAGCAGGCCCTCTGTAACTAACTAGCACAGCAGGCCCCTGTAACTAACTAGTAGCAGCAGGCTCCCTGAACTACACCTAGCAAGCAGGCTCCACTAACTAACTAGCAGCAGCAGGCCTCACTGTAACTAACTAGTAAGCAGCAGGCTCCTTAACTAACTAGCAGCAGCAGGGCTGTACCTCGTGTAACTAACAGCAGCCAGCAGGCTCCTCGACTTAACTACAGCAGCAGGCTCTCCTGTACTAACTAGCAGCCCAGCAGGCTCCACTAACTAATAGCAGGCAGCAGGCTCCTCTGTTTTATTATACTTCTTTTCAACACAAAGCCTTAATTTGTCAGGGCGTTACCTCTACCCAAGGTCGTCGAAAGTGTTCCAACGGGATGTGCTATTTGCCAGGGATGTGCCCATTGTTGACATCCACAGGGATGCTGGCCATAGTGACTGCCTTCACAGGATGGCATGGTCAAGGTGCTCCTGTTGACTCCACAGATGCTGGTCCATGTTTGACTCCACAGGGTGCTGGCCCAGTTGACTAATTACAGGATGCTAGGCCAGGTTGACACACAGGGATCGTGGTCCATGTTGACTACACAGGATTGGCTGGCCCATGTTGACTACACAGGGATGCTGCCCATGTGGACTACACAGGGATAGGGGCTCTGGCCCTGTGGACTCCAATGTTCCCACAGTTTGTCAAGGTGCTGAATGTGTCTTCTCTTTGGGTGCGACCATTCTTGATAACACTGTTGAAACTGTTTGAGGCAGTTGAATAAACGACCAGACAGCGTTGCAGTTCTGACACAACCGGTGGCAAACACCTGGCATCACTAACTACCTACATACAATTGAAGGTCGGAAGTTACATACACCTTAGCCAAGTAATTTAAACTCAGCTTTTTCCCAATATTCCCTTGACATTTAATCCTGTAACATTCCTGTGTCTTAGGTCAGTTAGGATCACCCACTTTTGCTTTTAAGAATGTGAAGTTGGTCAATAATAGTACAGTAGAATGATTTATTTCAGTTGAGTTCTTTCATCACAGTCAAGTGGGTCAGAAGTTTTACCATACACTCAATTGTATTGGTAGTGCATTGGCCTTGAATTGGTTTAACTTGGGATAAACATTTTGGGTCAGCTTTCCCAAAGCTTCCACAATAGTTGGGTGAAATTTTCGGCCCATTCTCCTGACAGAGCTGTGGGTAACTGATCAGGTTTTGTAGGCTTCCTTGCTCGCACGCGCTTTCAGTTCTGCCCACAAATTGTCTATAGATTGTAGGGTCGGGCTTTGTCATGGCCAATCCAATACCTTGACTTTACTTGTCCTTCTAAGCCATTTTTAGACACACCACTTTGGAAGTATATGTCTTGGGGTCATTGTCCATTTGGAAGACCCATTTTGCGGACGCCTTTAACTTCCTGACTGATGTCTTGAGATGTTGGCTTCAATTCATCATTCATGAAGCCATCTATTTGTGTGAAGTGCACCAGGTCCCTCCTGCTCCAGCAAGACACCCAAACATACAATGGTCATATGGCCAAACAGTTCTATTTTTGTTGTCATCAGACCAGAGGATATTTCTCCAAAAAGTTATGATCGTTTGACCCCATGTGCAGTTC
>NW_019948781.1:0-13783 GCF_002910315.2 Salvelinus sp. IW2-2015
CCTGGAGCTACCTCTCTGTACGTCACAGTTCCTGGACCCTGGAGCTACCTCTCTGTACGTCACAGTTCCTGGACCCTGGAGCTACCTCTCTGTACGTCACGGTTCCTGGACCCTGGAGATACCTCTCTGAAGTAGAAGACATGTTGCTCACCCACGGTGGTTCCATCCAGTCCCATGATGCATTTCATGGCTCTGAGGATCTGCTCTGTGATGGGAGGAGACAAAGCAGAGGCGTAGACCGCACCGTGGGAGTGGCTACGCAGGTAGTCAACCAATTCCTGCAGAGAGAGAGAGAGATTGTAAATAAGAATTTGTTCTTAAATGACTTGCCTGGTTAAATAAATCAAATATAAAAAGACCAGAACTTCCATATCTACTGGGTGAAACACCACAGTGTGACATCACCGCAGCAAGTTGCCACAAGAAAAGGTAAACCAGTGAAGAACAAACACCATTGTAAATACAACCCATATTTATGCTTATTTATTTTCCCTTTTGTACTTTAACATTGCTACAACACTGTATATAGACATAATTATGACATTTGAAATGTCTCTATTTCTTTGGAACTTTTGTGAGTGTAATGTTTAATGTACATTTTTTATTGTTTATTTCATTTTTGTTTATTATCTCTTTGACTTGCTTTAGCAAATGTAAACACATGTTTCCTATGCCAATAAAGCACCTTGAATTGAAATTGAATTGAGAGAAGTAGTATATAATGTATATATATAAATATATATAGAGAGAGAGAATGTACAGATCCTTCAGAAAGTATTCACACCCCTGGACTTTTTTCAATGTTTTACAAAGTGGGATTAAAATAGATTCAATTGTAATTTTTTGTCAATGAGCTACACAAAGTACTCTATAATGTCTAAGTGGAAGACAAATTCTAACATTGGTAAAAAAAAAAATGCATGAAAAATAAACCACTAATATCTTGATTAGATAAGTACTCAAGTCAATACATGTTAGAATCACCTTTGGCAGTGATTACAGCTGTGAGTCTTTCTGAGTAAGTCTCTAAGAGCTTTCCACATCTGGTTTCTGCAATATTTGGCCATTATTATTTTTAGAATTCTTCAAGCTCTGTCAAATTGGTTGTTGATCATTACTAGACAACCATTTTTCAGGTCTTTCCATAGATTGTCAAGCAGATTTAAGTCAAAACTGTACCTCGGCAACTCAGGAACATTCACTGTCTTCTTGGTAAGCAACTCCAGTGTAGATTTGGCCTTGTGTTTTAGGTTATTGTCTCGCTGAAAGGTGAATTCATCTGCCAAAGCAGACTGAACCAAGTTTTTCTCAAGGATTTTGCCTGTGCTTAACTCCATTCTGTTTCTTTTTTATCCTGAAAAACTCCCCAGTCCTTAACGATTATAAGCATACCCATAACATGATGCAGCCACCAATATGCTTGAAAACATGGAGAGTGGCACTCAATAATGTGTTGTATTGGATTTGCCCCAAACATAACACTTAACTACAATGTTGTTGATCCATCGTCAGTTTTCTACCATCACAGCCATTAAACTCTAACAGTTTTTGGGTATAGCCGCTACTCTTCCTGGGGTCCACACAAAACATGAAACATGACATAGTACAGAACAGCTCAATAATAATAATAATTTATCTACTATTGGTGTGATTGTGATAACATACAGAAACTCAAGTCCTTTTGTTCACCCGACCTAGAATAGCTCACAATCAAATGCCGACCGTATTACCTCCCAAGAGAATTCTCTTCGGTTATAGTCACAGCCGTGTATATTCTCCCTCAAGCTGAAACCACGACGGCCCTCAAGGAACTACACTGGACTTTGTGCAAACTGGAAACCACATATCCCGAGGGAGCATTTATTGTAGCTGGGGATTTTAACAAAGCAAATTTTAGGAAAACGCTACCGAAGTTCGATCAATACATTGCCTCGCGCTGGGAAAACACTCAACCGTTGTTACTCTCCCTTCCGGGATGACTACAAGGCCCTCCCTCAGCCCTCCCTTCGGCAAATCAGATCACGACTCCATTTTACTCATCCCTTCATATAGGCAGAAACTCAAACAGGAAGTACCAGTGCTAAGGTCTATTCAACACTGGCCTGACCAATTGGAATCCATGCTTCAAGATTGTTTGGATCAGACGGACTGGGATATGTTCCGGGTAGCCTCTGAGAATAACATTGACGTATACACTGACATGGTGACTGAGTTCATCAGTCGGGTTAGGGCTCCCGAGTGACGCAGTGGTCTAAGGCACTGCATCTTAGTGCAAGAGGCATCACTACAGTCCCTGGGTCGAATCCAGGCTGTATCACATCCGGCCGTGATTGGGAGTCCCTTAGAGTGGCGCACAATTGGCCCAGCGTCGTCCGGGTTTGGCCGGGGTAGGCCGTTGTAAATAAACATTTGTTCTTAACTGTCTTGCATAGTTAAATAAAGGTTAAATATGTTTTTACAATTTTTATTTAAAATTGTATAGCGGATATTGTTCCTACCCAAATCAGATAGATGGCAGCATGCTGAAAACGCGAAACCCCCCACGGCAAGGTGACTGGGAACATGGTTGAATACAAACAGTGTAGTTATTCCCTCCGTAAAGCAATCGAACAGGCAAAACGTCACTAGAGACAAAGTGGAGACACAATTCATCGACGTCTTGCTTCCTTTGAGGATAACACAGTGCCACCGACGCAGCCCGCTCCCAAGGACTCTGTCGTTCTCTGAGGGCCAAGGTGAGTAAGACATTTAAATGTGTTAACCCTCGCAAGGTTGCCGGCCCAGACGGCATACCTAGCCACGTCCTCAGTGCATGTGCAGACCAGTTGGCTGGAGTGTTTGCGGACATATTCAATCTCTCCCTATCCCAGTCTGCTGTCCCCACTTGCTTCAAGATGGCCACCATTGGTCCTGTACCCAAGAAAGCAAAGGTAACTGAACTAAATTACTATCGCCCCGTAGCACTCACTCCTGTCATCATGAAGTGCTTTGAGAGGCTGGTTAAGGATCATATCACCTCTAACTCTACCTGACACCCTAGACCCACTACAATTTGCTTACCGCCCCAATAGGTCCACAGACGATGCAATCGCCATCACACTGCACACCGCCCTATCCCGTCTGGATAAGAGGAATACCTATGTAAGAATGCTGTTCATTGACTATAGCTCATCATTAAGCTTGAGGCCCTGCGTCCTGGAATTCGTTACAAACAATGACGAGACAGCCTACAGGGAGGAGGTGAGGTCCCTGGCAGAGTGGTGCCAGGAAAATAATCTCTCCCTCAATATCAACAAAACGAAGGAGCTGATCGTGGACTTCTGGTAACAGCAGAGGGAGCAGCCCCCTATCCACATCGACGGGACCACAGTAGAGAAGGTGAAAAGCTTTAAAATCCTCGGCATACATATCACTGACAATCTGAAATGGTCCACCCACACAGACAGTGTGTTGAAGAAGGCGCAACCACGCCTCTTCAATGTCAGGAGGCTGAAGATATTCGGCTTGACCCCTAAGACCCTCACAAACTTTTACAGATTGAGAGCATCCTGTCGGGCTGTATCACTGCCTGGTACGGCAACAGCACCGCCTGCCCTCCAGGACACCTACAGCAAGGACATCAACCACCTGAGCCACGGCCTGTTCACCCCGCTATCATCCAGAAGGCGAGGTCAGTACAGGTGCATCAAAGCTGGGAACGAGAGACTGAAAAAACAGCTTCTATCTCAAGGCCATCAGACTGTAAACAGCCATCGCTAGACGGCTACCACCCGGTTACTCAACCCTGTACCTTAGAGGCTGCGGCCCTATATACATAGACATCTCTCACCAAAACACTAAAATGCCCTTTTCTCAAAAGTGAGTTTACTAGTGCATCAACTTTCAAAGCAGAATTACTTTCCCATTGTTCCTCAAAAATGCAGATTAAATTATATACCATTTTGTAGCTCTGAGTCTCTACTTTTTATCAATGCAAAAAACACCATTTCAAATTGTGCTACATAAGACCAAATCCAGGTGGTGAGTTACAAATGGCATTGAGGAGTATACCACCTCAGTCATCGGCTTCATCAATAAGTGCGTCGTCCCCACCGTGACGACATCCGCATCGAGCTAAAGGCTAGAGATTTCAAGGAGCAGGAGACTAATCCGGACGCATATAAGAAATCCCGCTATGCCCTCAGACGAACCATCAAACAAGCAAAGTGTCAATACAGGATTAATATTGAATCCTACTTCACTAGGCTCTGACGCTCATCGGATGTGGCAGGGCTTGAAAACTATTACAGACCACAAAGGGAAGCACAGACGTGAGCTGCCCAGTGACGCGAGCCTACCAGACGAGCTATATGCCTTTCATGCTCGCCTCGAGGCAAGCAACACTGAAGCATGAATGAGAGCACCAGCTGTTCTGGACGACTGCGTGATAAGGTTCACGGTAGCCAATGTGAGAAAGACCTTTACACAGCTGCGGGGCCAGCATGCCAGGACCAACTGGAAATTGTCTTCACTGACTTAAACCTCTCCCTGACTGAGTCTGTAATACCTACATGTTTCAAGCAGACCACCATAGTCCCTGTGCCCAAGGAAGCCTAAATGATTACTGCCCCTTAGCACTCACGTCGGTGGCCATGAATTGTTTTGAAAGGCCGGTCATGGCTCACATCAATAGCATCCTCCCGGATACCCTAGACCCACTACAATTTGCATACCGCCCCAACAGATCCACAGATGACGCAGTCTCTATTGCACTCCACACTGCCCTTTCCCACCTGGACAAAAGGAACACCTATGTGAGAATGCTGTTCATTGACTACAGCTCAGTGTTCAACACCATAGTACCCTCAAAGCTCATCACTAAGCTAAGGACRCTGGGACTAAACACCTCCCTCTGCAACTGGAGGTAACACGTCCGAAATACAGCCAACATCTGGGGAGTGGAGTGTGGACCGACATCACTCACACACAGAAGAGTTTTTGTGGAGTGTGGACCGGCGTTTGAGTGTCTGTCTCATTTTGAGACTCATAGCCAGCCTCCTACCCACTGGAGGGGGAATGAGAGCTACCTGTCACTGGTTTCTTTGATAAATCACTTCATTCTTAAAAAAGCCTTTGATAAACAACCAAATTGTGGCAGTGTGTTTCTCTCCCTCCCTCCGCACTGCCAGCACTATTAAATACTATTAGAGGACAGGGACAACTATTAGAGGACAGGGACAACTTATTACTGAGGAGGTATAAATGGGGCTAACATGAAGCAGCATCAGCAGGGAAGGAGAGTCCCTCTATCAACCCCTCGCTCTCTTTCCCTCTGCCTTTCTTTCTACACCTCTTCTCTTTCCCTGTCTGTATAGCTCTCTCTCTCTCTCTATGTAATTGAAACGGCACGGCTTCCTTCGTTTCGTTCCTCTAATCGACTGCCAACTGCCACTCAGATGTGGTTACGTACTGAAGCTTTTAATGGAGTTATAATGAAGAAGGCCCTCAGAGAAAGTAGGGAACATTTGTTGGACACATGGGAGGGCTGAGGGAGAAAAGGGGACCGGTGTGGGGGAGAAAATGGGACAAGGGACCGGTGTGGGGGAGAAAAGTGTCAGCAGTTCTCTAGCGTACCCTGGATGCTACCTTCCTCCTGTACTTCACAGTTCCTGGGACCCTGGAGCTACCTCTCTGTACGTCACGGTTCCTGGACCCTGGAGATACCTCTCTGAAGTAGAAGACATGTTTGTCACCCACGGTGTTCCATCCAGTCCCATGATGCATTTCATGCTCTGAGGATCTGCTCTGTGATGGGAGGATACAAAGCAGAGGCGTAGACCGCACCGTGGGAGTGGCTACGCAGGTAGTCAACCAATTCCTCGGCAGAAGAGAGAGAGATTGTACAATAACGATTTGTTCTAAATGAACTTGCCTGGTTAAATAAATCAAAATTAAAGACCAGAACTTCCATATCTACTGGGTTAAACACCACAGTGTGACATCACCGCCAGCAAGTTGCCACAAGAAAAAGGTAAAACCAGTGAAGAACAAACACCATTGTAAATACAACCCATATTTATGCTATTTATTTCCCTTTTTGTACTTTAACATTGCTACAACACTGTATATAGACATAATTATGACATTGAAATGTCTCTATTTCTTTGGAACTTTTTGTGAGTGTATGTGTTAATGTACATTTTTTATTGTTTATTTCATTTTTGTTTTATTATTCTCTGTTGACTTGCTTTTAGCAAATGCTAAACACATGTTTCCTATGCCAATAAAGCACCTTGAATTGAAATTGAATTGAGAGAAGTAGTATTATAATGTATATATATAAATATATATAGAGAGAGAGAATGTAACAGATCCTTCAGAAAGTTCACACCCCTGGACTTTTTTCAATGTTTTACACAAAGTGGGATTAAAATAGATTCAATTGTAATTTTTTGTCAATGAGCTACACAAAGTACTCTATAATGTCTAAGTGGAAGACAAATTCTAACATTGGTAAAAAAAAAAAAATGCATGAAAAATAAAACCACTAATATCTTGATAGATAAGTACTCAAGTCAATACATGTTAGAATCACCTTTGCAGTGATTACAGCTGTGAGTCTTTCTGAGTAAGTCTCTAAGAGCTTTCCACATCTGGTTTCTGCAATATTTGGCCATTATATTTTTAGAATTCTTCAAGCTCTGTCAAATTGGTTGTGATCATTACTAGACAACCATTTCAGGCTTTTCCATAGATTGTCAAGCAGACTTTAAGTGCAGAAAAGTTACTCCGTGCAAAACTCAGGCAACCACATTACTCACTTTCTTCTTGGTAAGCAACTCCAGTGTAGATTTGCCTTGTGTTTTAGGTTATGTCTCGCTGAAAGGTGAATTCATCTGCGCCAAGCAGACTGAACCAAGTTTTTCTCAAGGATTTTGCCTGTGCTTAACTCCATTCTGTTTCTTTTTTATCCTGAAAAACTCCCCAGTCCTTAACGCATTATAAGCATACCCATAACATGATGCAGCCCCAATATGCTTGAAAAACATGGAGATGGCACTCAATAATGTTGTTTATTGGATTTGCCCCAACATAACACTTAACTACAATGTTGTTGATCCATCGTCATTTTCTACCATCACGCCATTAAACTCTAACAGTTTTTGGTATAGCCGCTACTCTTCCTGGGGTCCACACAAAACATGAAACATGACATAGTACAGAACAGCTCAATAATAATAATAATTTACTTACTATTGGTGTGATTGTTGGTATAACATACAGAAACTCAATGTCCTTGTTCACCCGACCTAGAATAGCCACAATCAAATGCCGACCGTATTACCTCCAAGAGAATTCTCTTCGGTTATAGTCACAGCCGTGTATATATTCTCCCTCAAGCTGAAACACGACGGCCCTCAAGGAACTACACTGGACTTTGTGCAAACTGGAAACCCAATTATCCGAGGGAGCATTTATTGTAGCTTGGGATTTTAACAAAGCCAAATTTTAGGAAAACGCTACCGAAGTTCGATCAATACATTGCCTCGCGCTGGGAAAACACTCAACCGTTGTTTACTCTCCCTTCCGGGATGACTACAAGGCCCTCCCTCAGCCCTCCTTCGGCAAATCAGATCACGACTCCATTTTACTCATCCCTTCATATAGGCAGAAACTCAAACAGGAAGTACCAGTGCTAAGGTCTATTCAACACTGGCCTGACCAATTGGAATCCATGCTTCAAGATTGTTTGGATCAGACGGACTGGATATGTTCCGGTAGCCTCTGAGAATAACATTGACGTATACACTGACATGGTGACTGAGTTCATCAGTCGGGTTAGGGCTCCGAGTGACGCAGTGGTCTAAGGCACTGCATCTTAGTGCAAGAAGCATCACTACAGTCCCTGGGTCGAATCCAGGCTGTATTCACATCCGGCGTGATTGGGAGTCCCTTAGAGTGGCGCACAATTGGCCCAGCGTCGTCCGGTTTGGCCGGGTAGGCCGTTGTAAATAAACATTTGTTCTTAACTGTCTTGCCATAGTTAAATAAAGTTAAAATTGTTTTTACAATTTTTATTTAAAATTGTATAGCGGATATTGTTCCTACCCAAATCAGATAGATGGCAGCATGCTGAAAACGCGAAACCCCCCACGGCAAGTGACTGGGAACATGTTGAATACAAACAGTGTAGTTATTCCCTCCGTAAAGCAATCGAACAGCAAAACGTCACTAGAGACAAATGAGACACAATTCATCGACGTCTTGCTTCCTTTGAATGATACCACTACAGTGCCACCGACGCAGCCCGCTCCCAAACTCTGTCGTTCTCTGAGGGCCAAGGTGAGTAAGACAATTTAAATGTTGTTAACCCTCGCAAGGTTGCCGCCCAGACGGCATACCTAGCCACGTCCTCAGTGCATGTGCAGACCAGTTGGCTGGAGTGTTTCGGACATATTCAAATCTTCCCTATCCCAGTCTGCTGTCCCCACCTGCTTCAAGATGGCCACCATTGTCCTGTACCCAAGAAACAAAGGTAACTGACTAACATAAAATACTATATCGCCCCGTAGCACTCACTCCTGTCATCATGAAGTGCTTTGAGAGGCTGGTTAAGGATCATATCACCTCTAACTCTACCTGACACCCTAGACCCACTACAATTTGCTTACCGCCCCAATAGGTCCACAGACGATGCAATCGCCATCACACTGCACACCGCCCTATCCCGTCTGGATAAGAGAGTAATACCTATGTAGAATGCTGTTTATTGACTATAGCTCATCATTAAGCTTTGAGGCCCTGCGTCCTGGAATTCGTTACAAACAATGACGAGACAGCCTACAGGGAGGAGGTGAGGTCCCTGGCAGAGTGGTGCCAAGAAAAATAATCTCTCCCTCAATATCAACAAAAACGAAGGAGCTGATCGTGGACTTCTGGTAACAGCAGAGGAGCAACCCCCTATCCACATCGACGGGACCACAGATAGAGAAGGTGGAAAGCTTTAAAATCCTCCGGCATACATATCACTGACAATCTGAAATGGTCCACCCACACAGACAGTGTGTTGAAGAAGGCCGCAACCACGCCTCTTCAATGTCAGGAGGCTGAAGATATTCGGCTTGACCCAAGACCCTCACAAACTTTTACAGATTGAGAGCATCCTGTCGGGCTGTATCATGCCTGGTACGGACAACAGCACCGCCTGCCCTCCAGGACACCTACAGGCAAGGCATCAACCACCTGAGCCACGGCCTGTTCACCCCGCTATCATCCAGAAGCGAGGTCATACAGGTGCATCAAAGCTGGAACGAGAGACTGAAAAAACAGCTTCTATCTCAAGGCCATCAGACTGTAAACAGCCATGCTAGACGGCTACCACCCGTTACTCAACCCTGTACCTTAGAGGCTGCGGCCTATATACATAGACATCTCTCACCAAAACACTTAAATGCCCTTTTCTCAAAAGTGAGTTTACTAGTGCATCAACTTTCAAGCAGAATTACTTTCCCATTGTTCCTCAAAAATGCAGATTAAATATATACCATTTGTAGCTCTGAGTCTCTACTTTTATCAATGCAAAAAACACCATTTCAAATTGTGCCTACATAAGACCAAATCCAGGTGGTGAGTTAAAATGGCATTGAGGAGTATACCACCTCAGTCATCGGCTTCATCAATAAGTGCGTCGTCCCCACCGTGACGACATCCGCATCGAGCTAAAGGCTAGAGATTTCAAGGAGCAGGAGACTAATCCGGACGCATATAGAAATCCCGCTATGCCCTCAGACGAACCATCAAACAAGCAAAGTGTCAATACAGGATTAATATTGAATCCTACTTCACTAGGCTCTGACGCTCATCGGATGTGGCAGGGCTTGAAAACTATTACAGACCACAAAGGAAGCACAGACGTGAGCTGCCCAGTGACGCAGCCTACCAGAACGAGCTATATGCCTTTCATGCTCGCCTCCAGGCAAGCAACACTGAAGCATGAATGAGAGCACCAGCTGTTCTGGACGACTGCGTGATAAGGTTCACGGTAGCCAATGTGAGAAAGACCTTTACACAGCTGCGGGGCCAGCATGCCAGGACCAACTGGAAATGTCTTCACTGACTTAAACTCTCCCTGACTGAGTCTGTAATACCTACATGTTTCAAGCAGACCACCATAGTCCCTGTGCCCAAGGAAGCCTAAATGATTACTGCCCCTTAGCACTCACGTCGTGGCCATGAATTGTTTTGAAAGGCCGGTCATGGCTCACATCAATAGCATCCTCCCGGATACCCTAGACCCACTACAATTTGCATACCGCCCCAACAGATCCACAGATGACGCAGTCTCTATTGCACTCCACACTGCCCTTTCCACCCTGGACAAAAGGAACACCTATGTGAGAATGCTGTTCATTGACTACAGCTCAGTGTTCAACACCATAGTACCCTCAAAGCTCCATCACTAAGCTAAGGACTCTGGGACTAAACACCTCCCTCTGCAACTGGGGTAACACGTCCGAAATACAGCCAACATCTGGGGAGTGGAGTGTGGACCGACATCACTCACACACACAGAAGAGTTTTTGTGGAGTGTGGACCGGCGTTTGAGTGTCTGTCTCATTTTGAGACTCATAGCCAGCCTCCTACCCACTGGAGGGGGAATGAGAGCTACCTGTCACTGGTTTCTTTGATAAATCACTTCATTCTTAAAAAAAGCCTTTGATAAACAACCAAATTGTGGCAGTGTGTTTCTCTCCTCTCCTCCGCACTGCCAGCACTATTAAATACTATTAGAGGACAGGGACAACTATTAGAGGACAGAGCAACTATTACTGAGGAGGTATAAATGGGGCTAACATGAAGCAGCATCAGCAGGGAAGGAGAGTCCCTCTATCAACCCCTCGCTCTCTTTCCCTCTGCCTTTCTTTCTACACCTCTTCTCTTTCCCTGTCTGTATAGCTCTCTCTCTCTCTCTATGTAATTGAAACGGCACGGCTTCCTTCGTTTCGTTCCTCTAATCGACTCCAACTGCCACTCAGATGTGTTACTACTGAAGCTTTTAATGGAGTTATAATGAAGAAGGCCCTCAGAGAAAGTAGGGAACATTTGTTGGAAGAAAGATGGAGGGCGTGAGGGAGATGAAGGGCCGGTGGGGAAGAGAAAAAGGGACCGGTGTGGGGGAGAAATAAAGGGACCGGTGTGGGGAGAAAATGGGACAAGGACCGGTGTGGGGGAGAAAAGGGGACCGGTGTGGGGGGGAAAATGGGAACGGTGGTGGGGAGAAAAGGGGACGGTGTGGGGAGAAAATGGGGACAGTGTGGGGGAGAAAAGGAAAATGGGGAAGAAGAGGACGGGTGTGGGGAGAAAAAAGGGACCGGTGTGGGGGAGAAAAGGGGACGTGTGGGGAGAAAAGGGAAGGTGTGGGGAGAAAAGGGACCGGTGTGGGGGAGAAAAAGGGACCGGTGTGGGGAGAAAATGGGGACCGGTGTGAGGGAGAGAAAAAGGGACCGTGTGGGGAGAAAAAGGGGACCCTGTGGGGAGAAAAGGGGACCGGTGTGGGGGAGAAAAAGGGACCGGTGTGGGGGAGAAAAGGGGACCGGTGTGGGGGAGAAAAAAGGGACCGGTGTGGGGGAGAAAAAGGGACCGGTGTGGGGGAGAAAAGGGGACCGGTGTGGGGGAGAAAAGGGGACCGGGGTGTGGGGGAGAAAAGGGGACGGTGTGGGGAGGAAAGGGGACGGTGTGGGGAGAAAAGGGGAACGGAATGTGGGGGAAGAAAGGGACCGGTGTGGGGAGAAAAGGGGACCGGTGTGGGGGAGCAAGGTCTACACAGGGACATCTGAAAGCAGAATGAGGAGTTCCCTCCATACAGGATAAGCCTGTTGTGCAGGACTAAGGCACGTTCATTTACCTGACGGTGTGAGACTGTCAGTTCGAACCCAGGCCTCCTGTCTGCACAGGTGTGTGAGACTTCAGTTCGAACCCAGGCCTCCTGTCTGCACAGGTGTGTGAGCAGGAATGTTAGCAGGAAGTGAGAAGGTACACCTGTCATGCATCTGACTAAAGTGTGTGGAGGAAAAGCAGCAGAAATACATATCGGGTAAGGAACAAGAACCAGGAGAGGAGACAGGAGGAGACAGGGAGAGACATGGGGAGACAGGGGGAGACAGGGGGAGACGTGGGGTAAAGAACGTACCTTCTTTCCAGCGATGTATCCTCCTGCAGCCCCGAAGCTCTTGGTGAACGTTCCCATCATGACGTCGATGTCCGAGGGGTCCAGTCCGAACAGTTCTGTCACACCCCTCCCTGTCGGCCCCACCGCCCCGATACTGTGAGCCTCGTCCAGGTACAGGTAGGCCTTGTACTTCTTCTTCAGGCTACGATGTCCGGCAGACGCACCACAGACCCCTCCATACTGTGGTAGCCAGAGGAGGGAGAAGGATACAGTGATTTATTTACAATTCAAGGCACACTTAACCAGCATGGCTACCACTATGGAGGGGTCTGTGGTGCGTCTGCCGGACATCGAGCCCTGAAGAAGAAGTACAAGGCCTACCTGTACCTGGGACGAGGCTCACAGTTATCGGAGGCGGTGGGGCCGACAGGGAGTGTGAACAGAACTGTTCGGACTGGGACCCTCGGACATCGACGTCATGATGGGAACGTTCACCAAGAGCTTCGGGGCTGCAGGAGGATACATCGCTGGGAAGAAGGTACGTTCTTTAACCCACGTCTCCCCCTGTCTCCCCCTGTCTCCCCATGTCTCCTCCTGTCTCCTCCTGTCTCCTCTCCTGGTTCTTGTTCCTTACCCCAGATATGTATTTCTGCTGCTTCCTCCACACACTTTAGTCAGATGCATGAACAGGTGTACCTTCTCACTTCCTGCTAACACTTCCTGCTCACACACCTGTGCAGAAGGAGGCCTGGGTTCGAACTGACAGTCTCACACACCTGTGCAGACAGGAGGCCTGGTTCGAACTGACAGTCTCACACCGTCAGGTAAATGAACGTGCCATTAGTCCTGGCACAACAGGCTATCCTGTATGGAGGAGAACTCCATCATTCTGCTTCAGATGTCCCTGTGTAGACCTTGCTCCCCCACACCGGGTTCCCCTTTCTCCCCACACACCCAGGTCCCCTTTTCTCCCCCACACCGTTCCCTTTTCCCCCACACCTTCCCCTTTTCTCCCCCACACCGGTCCCCTTTTCTCCCCCCACACCGGTCCCCTTTTTCCCCCACACCGGTCCCCTTTTCTCCCCCCACGGTCCCCTTTTCTCCCCACCACCGGTCCCCTTTTTTCTCCCCCACACCGGTCCCCTTTTCTCCCCCACACCGTCCCACCCTTTTTCTCCCCCACACCGGTTCCCCTTTTTTCTCCCCCACACCGGTCCCCTTTTTCTCCCACCACACCGGTCCCCATTTTCCTCCCCCACACCGGTCCCCAATTTCCCCCCACACGGTCCCTTTTCTCCCCCACACCGTCCCTTTTCTCCCCCACACCGTTCCCCTTTTCTCCCCCACACCGTTCCCATTTCTCCCCAACCGTTCCCATTTTCTCCCCCACACCTGCCGTCCCATTTTCTCCCCCACACCGGTCCCCTTTTCTTCCCCACCACCGTTCCCATTTTCCCCCCACTGGTCCCCATTTTCTCCCCCACACCGGTCCCTTTTCTCCCCCACACCGTTTCCCATTTTCTCCCCCACACCGGTCCCTTTCCCATTTCTCCCCCACACCGGTCCCTTGTTCCCATTTTCTCCCCCACACCGGTGCCCTCTGTCCCATTTTTCTCCCCACACCGGTCCCCTTTC